>NW_008585123.1:0-14006 GCF_000691845.1 Merops nubicus
GATGGCAGATTTAGATTAGATGTAAGGTGTATACTCTTCCCTATGAGGGTGATGAGCCACTCGAACAGGCTGTACAGGGAAGCTGTGTGTGTTCCATCAATGGAGGTGTTCAAGACCAGGTTGGATGGGGTCTTTTACAACCCAGTCTAGTGGGAGGTGTCACTGTCTATGACAGGGGGGTTGGAAGTAGGAGATTTTTAAGGTTCTTTCCAACATAATCCTTTCTATGATTCCATGATTAATTTTTTTTTTTTTTTTGTCTCATTACATTAACTTTATTTTTGTTCTATGATAGTCTACTTCTGACTGTTCTGGTGCTCAGGATGAACTCAATGTTCAACACAGACTCCTAATGGTGTCTGAGTGACTGGAAATCAGTGGATTTGATCTATAGATGGAAGGAGTCACCACAATATATTTTCCATATATAATAACAATTACCCTTTTTATGATCTGGAGTACTGAACTAGAATAAAACATGAAATTAAGATCAGTGAAGGTTTTTGTGTACACGGTAACTGTAATCTAGTTTGAATAGGCCCAGTTTTCTAGCTCTGTATATCTTAGATTTCAAATTATAGAATTAAGTAGAAAGAAAGTAGACTATACAAAAAAGGTGAGGAGTCTGATTTTGGAAATCTGTGACACATTAAAAGAACTTGTGTGTTCTAGTGACTATTTGGCTGAAAGTGACCTGGTAATGAAAAGCTGCAATCATATACAAAATAAAATCCTGAAATGTATGATCAGGACTCTCCAATGTCATATGTATTATTTTTGTATTTGGCAGTTGCAACACATAGTTTGTGAATGTTGTGTCCAATTTTAACATCAGCCTAAGAAGGCTATCAACAGAGAAAAGCCATCAAAGTAATGATGGAATGGGAAAACACATATGCTACAGAAATGCTGAGGAAACTCTGTTCTTTACATTTAAAAAAGGTTGAATAATGAATAATTGATTAGAGAATATTAATAAGTATTTGATTCTGGAAAATAAATTTGGTAATAGAGGGCTCTTCAATCTATTTGAGACAAAAATGCAGGAACCGTAAATTGTATCTTGACATTTGCAGAGAAAAAAAAATATTTTTGACAGAAAGGTTACATAATCATTGGAAGAGCTTGCTAATGGTGTTGGCAGATCTTTGGCAATCAAGTTTAGATGTCTTTTTTTGCAGCAGAAAAACAAAAGCTCTAAAAAATTGGATTAAATTTAAGATGCGTGCTGTGCAAGAGATCAGTCTTAGTGTTTTTTTCTGGTCTTGTTTTTCTATGATTGTTATATATCATGCAGGAATAAGTTATATGGTTACTTGTACTCTGCACAATAATAAATCAGGCTCAAGTTACCTTTCTATTGTAGATTATGTATGTAACAATGAAATTGTGTTCCTGTAGGCTTGTCTTTCCAGAAGTTCATTCCACAAACTGCTGTACCCTTAACTCAAGGAAAGCCAGCCTGAAGTCAGTAGACATGTTTATGTATGTTGATCATTATGATGTAGAGTAATAATGTCTAAAAGAAGAGACTTGTTTCCTCAATTACAATAAATAGCCCATTTCAAATGGAAGGATTTTTTTTAGGGCATGGTTTAGGAACAACTAACAAAGATACTTCTTTGTTGCTAACTCTTTTCTATATGCATGACTTCCTTAATCAACTGGCAAAGTGTGTTGAACTGCTTACAAAGCAGCATGGAGTAAGAACATATTCTTTCCAATGCAAACTACATGAAATGTTTAAGTTACTAGGTTTATTTTTTTGAGTAACTGTAAAAAGAAATATGTATGTATATGAAGGTGATGAAAGTGAGCAATACTGAACAAGAAATACATTCTTTGTTATTTTACTCCTGTTCTGTGTAGCATCAGATATAAACACTTGTTGGGAAGTGAGAAGGATCATCAAAATGCTTTCAAAATTCATTTTGCCAGAAGCTTTAGGTTTTAATCATCTATGCACTTACTGTGACTGGCAGTAACACCTTACCTCTTCTTTCATCAGTCTTTCAGCACCTCCAGAGCAGTGTGCATTCTGGGAAGACCACAAGAAAACCAAATAAATAAATCAGACTACTTAAACCTGATACAAAGGTAAGACAGAACTAAACAGTTGCAAAGAAGATAGAAAGCTGATTTATTCCCAAAATAGGCAAAACTAGCAGGAGTGTTAACATGGTAACTTGGAAGAGGAATAAATGTGTTGGTATTGCATCCCAAAGCCACTATCATTAAAGTCCATATTCTCTTCTCCATTAATTTCAAGACTTCCATTGCCTTGGTGTCAGCAAATCCTGCCACCATCACCCTTGATATGCAGAATGTGGCAAATCTTGAAAGAGCAGAAACAGGATCTGGACATGTGTTCTGTCCCAGTTAGAAGGCAGAACTGTGTTCCACCTCCCTTATCCCTCAGTTTCCCAGATAGAGAGGTAAATAAGGAAGGCAGGGGTAATGAAAACCTTGCACCAAATTGAAGATTAACAAAATGAAATATATTATTTAACAGGGATCAGAAAGGAAGAAGGGAAGGGGTTTAACAGGGAACAGAAAGGAAGAAGGGTAGGGGTTTAACAGGGAAGGGGGGGTTGTAGGAACAACAAGGTAAGGAAGATTAAACTTCCAAATATACAAAACCCAAATGCTGTGCTGAGGCTCCCCGGTGCTGGATCTCGCTGGATTGAGGTGGATTGAAGCTGGATGCACAATCCTTGGACGTGGATGGAGGCAGGGAAGAGTCTGCAGATCAGGCCCAGGTCTCCAAGATGGCCACGGCCACGTGTAGCACAGGGAGCAGCAGAGCAGCGTGTGCCCAGGTGCAAGGTCAAAGGAGCAAGAGGAAGAAGAGGAAAGAAGAGGAAGAGGAAGAGGAAGAGGAAGAGGAAGAGGAAGAGAGGAGGCGTGCCTTTCTCCCCTTTTTATAGACCTTGGCAGGAAGTCCCGAAGACAGGAAAAGGGGAGTGGGAATAGGACAGGTGTACGCCCCTTTCATTCAGGCTTGTACCTGGTTTAGGGTTTCAGATCTCCACCCACCAGGGGCAGCAGGTTTCAAACCATTACAACATGATTCAGTTAGCTGAAGGTAAAAATTTCTAGTGGTTCTCAAGTTATTCTATTATTTTTCAGAGTTTCACCTCAGTTATCCTGCCCTCTCAAGAATGTAAATACCAGTCTCACTCAGAAGCAAAGCTCCTGTACTGAGACACTTTGAAAGCTGTCTGCACTGGCACTCCAATGCATGTGTCATACATGCAGTTCCCACAGCTTACGTATTTGACACCTGATACATTCTTTTCCTAAAAGCCTGTGTGATATACTGCCATCTGCATGCCTCTGGGTTGAGTTCTCACAGAACTGTGGATCCTTAGAAAAGAACCTCCAAAAACACTCCTCTGTCCCATGATAAGGTTTGTTACTTGTTGCTATCATTGAGTATGTCAACTTATTTCTTTGCTACCCCAGGAATTTCTTGCATGGCTTTTCTTGATGTTGCTCTTTAGTGTGGATGATACAGGGAGCAGTCCTTAGGGGCTGTGGAAAAGAAAGTGACTCTTGAGAACACGGGCCTATGGAGATAAGCCCAGATGGGCGGCCCCTTGTAACCCAGGGGAGAGATTACTGCAGGCCAGAGGTGGTTCAGGTGGCAGTTTAAGGAGAAAAAAAAAAAGAATAAAAAAATGTTCTGTACTTAATGCCTACAAGATAATGTCATGGACTATCTATTCACTGAAGAAAGCAGGGCTAATAAAACAGCCTTCTTATTAACAAGTTATTAAAGGAGGCTGGAGGGCTAAACAAACAAAAGTAGTACATGTACTCCCTCAAAATTCCTGTGAGTTAAGATGAGAGAAAAATAAATGATGGGGAAAAAACTGTCTAGCATTAGGGCAGACTGTTCTCATTATCTAGTGAAGTTTTGGTAGAAGCAACTATCTGTATGCAGCCCTTGCAGTCAGGGGAGATCTTATCAATGAGTATAAACACCTGAAGGGATGATGCAAACACAAGAGACACACATCTTCCAGTGATGCCTTTTTTAATTTGAAGCATATTGGGATGCCCCAAAGACTCCACAGTGGCCAAGCTACAGGGCATTAGTAAGGAAGGTTTTCTTGATATTCAATACTTGTTCCTAAATCCTGGAGAGGAGTTTCAAGCCCACAGTAGGACAGGACATAATGCAACAGTCAGTGCAGCAGCGTGGCAGGCCATGATAGGCATATCTTTTTGTGTTAGAATAGCACAGAGGAACTGAGATAACTGGTATTTTTCTGGAGAGACACCAGCCATGAGAAGAGATGCTGATGTATGAGGTGTTACTGGTTTCATCTGTGAATGTCCCCTGTCTGAGGCAGCCAAACAGACCTGCTTTCTTGGGACTATTTGGCTAGCACAAGCTGACTCAGGTTTGAGCCTAAATTGTTGCTTTGATTTCATAAAACTGCCTAGCCCTCTGTTGTAAAGGAGTCCGTTTTGTGAAAACTATAATTATCATACACACAGGAAATAAAAATGTCCACAGTTCTATTTCTATAATACCTGAGACAGTGGGAAGAGTCCAGACGCTTTAGGTCAGCTGTGCCAGTGCAAGAAAACTCTCCACTGTCTTAAGCTAACAAATATTTTGCAGTTCAGATGGCTGCCTTGTGGCTTCCCCAAGCTGCTAACTATAGGTCCTTTTTTTGGATCTTATTTCTTCTGGGAATAAATTGGATTATTTGGTCTTTATTGATAAGCCTCACACTATCTGCACTGCAGCCACCTGGCTGCAACTCCTCTTCCTTAAATGTTTTCCCACATTGGGATTTCCTGTTTCTCCTGGCAATTTCTTATTTCACTCTGTGGGGGAGTAGAAGAGGTCTCTGTGCTGCTTAGGGGGCTTTTCTTCAAATGTTTTAATTCCTGCATCTGTCTGCTCATGTTGGTGGAGTGCCACAGGACAGCTGTGCCTGTCTTTGGCAAGTCCGTGATGGCCACAAGGGCTTGTTTCCAGCGTCTGCTCTGACCTTGGATTCAGGCTGACACAGAGCCAGATATGCAGAAGAGCTCTGAATTGGTGCATGCAAATATGAGCGGGCCTGCTTTGTAAATAGTCATTGTATCACGCCTCAACAACTCAGAAAGGCAAATGGGGCAGTATGGGGCAGGTTCAAAGCGTAAAAAAGAAATCAAGATATCTATTCATAATTTGACAGCTATGTCATTAGTGGTTTCATAATAACAGCAGAAAGCCATATCCAAACTGACAGGGAAGGAGCTAGAATGGTTTCACAGTACCCAGCAGGGATGGAAACATAAGGAAGCCAAAAGTAGAACTCATGCACATATTAAAGAACAGAGATTAGTTTTCAACACCCCTAAACTGGGGAAGTTTTGCTGCAGAGGGAGAAGGTTTACTGCATTACTTGAGTGGAAAAAAATTCAGTACCACAGAACCCAAGAGAAAGTGAAATAATTGACATGAGAGTTCGAAGAATTGACGAAAGCAGTTAGCAATACGTTCTGTATGATGGAATATGACCCTCCTCAAAGGTCAACCAGAAGTTTTCTAAAGTCACTTAATTTTTTTTTTTTTTAATTTTTTTTTTTTTTTAGTTTCCCTTTGCAGAATTTAGGGATGATTTTATTGCCCTGTAAGTCTTCATTTTTTTGTTTGAAGATTATTGCACTCAAGAACCAACATCTTATGAGAAACAGTTTGTAAGAATAATGTGTTGCTATATGAGGTGGGAAGACATGATAAAGCTTGCATATGGAAGCTGAGACAAGGAAAAGTTGTTTCTTACTGGAAGTTTGCTCTGGTGTAACTAAAATTCTTGAAGTATCACCAAAAGACAGGGATGAAGTGGAGAAGACGAACCCACTTGTTTTTACGGATATTTGGTATAGAATGACCCCACAGATTTTGTCCAAACTAATAAAAAATATGAAATTTTAAACACTAACCCTCATAACTCAGAGTGACTCTTACCTCTGTACTATATGCGATGACCATTCAGCACTGCAAAGCACCTGTGTTGGAGCGTCTGCTTCAAGCGCCAGAAAGCCAAGCTTTTTAAAGAGTGTATGGACAATTTGTATTATTCAGAGAGCCACAGGCTAAGTAGTAATACATGCAAAAAAGCCAAGACTAGAGCCTAACCTTTTCTTCGTATCACATACCTCATGTGGAAAAGTAACGTTCCTCACAAAACAACCAACAAGAATGCTTTGCAGCTATGTTTGGATAATAGTTGTCCGTGTTTTTCCCATGACTCTGTTACCCTTCACAATCCCATCTCCTCCCTGATATCGTTAATGACTGGGTTCAGACTTGCCTTGCTTTTCCTGGCCTATTTTCAAGAAGTAATTTTGTTTTATATTATTCCTTCCTGACCTATTTCTTCTGCATCGTAAACTCTTCTGTAAGTTTAATTAAACTTGCTTGGGGCTAATGATTTTTCTTTTTAAATATGGGCATGATGAATCTGTGGTTTTCCGAGGCTGTTGCTGATTTATTCAAAAAACAAGACAGCAGGGTTTTCAGGAAGTTTCTGGATTTTTTAGAAGGTTACAAAAATAAGTCGTTGCAGGCACCTGAAATCAAAATATGTATATCTGGCTTTCAAAAGAACAAGTCTGAAAGTCTCTGCCACAAATTATATTTTAATGAAATAATTAAAAAAAAAAAAAACAAAAACAAAACCAAAACCAAAATCCCCATCATCCTAACCACTTTCCCCAAAGAAGCAAGCATAAACATCACCAAAATGCTAAGTGTATATGTCTGGAAGTGTTATGAGGTTTATGGTTCTGAAAGATGTCAGTGTACTTCATAACTGTGGCAACGTAAGTACCACCAGGCCAAAGCCAGCAGTCTTCTCAGGGGACTGCTAGATTACCTTTTTCTTTCATAGCTTGGAACTGAAACATGTGATTAGGAGTTAGATGGGGCTTGGAGAGGCAGCATGGAAAAGAATCCAGGTGGTTATACTGTCCGTCGTACTTTTCTCCTTGTAAAGCAGCAGCTTGAAGCTCCCATTGTAGTATTTTAGATTCAGGAGTGGATGCTTCTCCTAGACGCCTCTCTTGGCATGTTGTTGGTGAGTAGTATTTTCACCCTCACTGCCTGTGCTTCAACAGAGTAAACTTACTTGTGCCACAGTTGTATGAATATTCTCCCTTCCAGGTGAAAAAAAAGAGGATTAAGGAAGGGCAAGAGCTGCAGAATGTATGTCTTATTGTACGAGTGGCAAGTTATGCAGCTGCGCCCAGCTATTAATGTAATTTCAGGAACGTATGTAAAAGCTTAAATTTTACACTTGCACAGCGGTTATGAAACCCAGACTAACTCTGCAAAGAGGACTGTTTGTGGAACAGAAGAGGTTACATCAACGTTAGCAGTGAGCAGAATTCAACCACTGGCTGCCATATTCACTTCAGCCTGGATAGTGTGTTGTTTTCAAGTGCTTTTTCTTTTGGGCTCACCTCCAAACTCCTCGGGACTGACATCAAAGTGAGAATCTTGAATGTCAGTTCTCTTCAGTAACTGGTATGAAGCAGCATGTCCAAACAGCTCCACCACTGGCTGCTGACTTCCCACCAGAGAATAGTTCTTCATCTTTGTGACTGAGCTAACCTACACTTCTCTGCGTGCTGCGAAATGCTGTGCACTGCAGAATTATTTCTACAGTGTGAGAAGGAATATTAATCTGTAGCTATCAGGTAGATGGCCTGGTCCACAGATGAGAAACCCTCTGTGCAAACCACTGATTCTTTTTCTTCCCATGATTGGCCGCCTTTAAGGCTGCTGTCTGTGTCCAAAACTCTATCAGTCCACTGGTGAAGCTAAATCCACCAGTTGCACTGTGATGCTGGGAACTGGGTAAATACCACAGCTTGTGTGGGTATGAAAAATGTAGCACAACTGAACAGAAGCTCCTTTGTAAACCAGTGGCCATACTGCTGAAGCAGCTTTGACTTCAGTATTTTGATCAATAGTTAGAGGTATCATAGTAGAGGGGACACCCTAAGAAAGCACATCATGTGGACTTGAGTTTTAATAAAGTGCCATGTGGGAAGTTATTTCAAGATATCCCCAGGCAGGGAAATGTGACATGCAAAAAAGTTCTTTCAAACCTGAAAAAGCTGTATGAGTGATGTTCCTCAAACTCATACAGCCAGTGCTCAATCCCTTATGCATCAAGTCAGGAAGTGCAAGGGCAACAGCCAAAGGCAAATATGTGAAGGGAATAAGTTTCAAGATATTTCATGTGGAAACAAAGTTATGGTAGCTTCGAACTCTGCATAGCTGATCCATCGTTCAGTGTGTGTCCTAGCGCAACTGATTGCAGCCTGGGACTGGTGTAGAACAAGAGTATTTCAGTGTAAAACAAGAGACATTACTGTGGTGTTCTGGAGGTCAAAGGGAGATCTGTGTGTGCACGTAAAGTGATTATAGTTTTTGCTATGTTGTTCCTGGATTTGTAGGTCTAATTGTGTTTCTTACTGTTTACAGGACACAGTTTGTATGTACAGCAATACTTGTTCGTGTCCATCTTCACAGAAAGAAGAAATGGAAAGATAAGACACCATTTAATTCTCTGTTACGCTGGACATCATAAACCCTCTTTCAACAGTCACTATCTCAAATGCATAGCAAGGATTAGTTATATTTCAGTCTCCATACACTCCTTTGTTTAGAAAAAGTTTAGGAAAGTATTTTCAGCATATTGCCGTCTTTGAACTGAATAATATGTTAGCCACTGAATTGGGACAATAAAAACAAGGAAAAAAACGTATGCATACCATAAAATGGAAGCAATTTGATTTAATTATTACGGTTAGTAATTAGTTATTTACATTTTATTCGTTACAAATTTGTCAAGCAGTAAATGTGGATCTGTTGCACCACCTTTATCACAAAGTAACAACAGTAATAAGGAAACAGTATAATCACATGAACTGAGCTTTTGCCACACTGTTACGTGCATATCATCCAGAGATAAAATGCAAGAACAGATAAAACAGTTCTGTACATTAGCAATAACTTAATCAATAACTTAGTCTGTTGCTTAAATAAATATAACTTTTAAATTCCTCAGACTTTTTATCACTTTGCACTTAATCACAATCATTGTCAGATAAAAATTAAGAAAGGACTTGAGGATTTGGTTTGCAGTCATGGAATTTTACTTTATTTTCTGTCATGATGGAAATACTTCAAACAAGTAGCAAAACCATGTCAAGTACAGACATATTATCATTCCAGTCATGGTAGATTTTTGGCTAAGAGAAAGATTTTCATTGAGTCAGAAGTACTTGCCACAGAAGAAACATTTGCTAAGCTTTGTCATCTTCATATTGAAGTGTGTGAAAGATAATGATTAGTCAGGAAAATAAGAAGAACTAGTAATACATTTCATTGAAGAGATTTTCTAAGCACTGGCAAAGCTGACAGCCTCTTCTGTATTCACTTTCATCAATCCAATGAATTGAAAGAAAAATACTCCGTTCAGTCTTTCTGTCACAGAGGTTGATATTAAAACTCGTTAAACCTAAGCAGAAGAAACCTAAAAAAAATACAGAAACCCCATACAACTACTGCTAGAAATGAGGTTGTGAAAAAAAAAACCAAACATGCGAACACTTCTTCTATTTTCCAGAATCTGCACAAAAAGTAAAAAGACCCCTTTATGGTGACACAGCCAACAAATAGTTTATTTCCTTTTCTACAGAAAAATCACAGACTTCTTAGGGTTTTGTTCCATTCCCATTTCATTCTGAGTGGAGCTGCTATTCAGCCCTTCACTTCCTAACCTGCACCAACACACAGAATATTTCTGCCCCTGTGGCAGAACGGTGTACCTTTTAATTTCATAAAATTTGCTCAATCTAAAATGTATTAACGTCTCACTGCATTGATGCTTTGCTGTATTAAGTCAATTAATCATGAAGTGGGAGGAAAAAGTCTTCTGTGTTTCCTGTCTACTTGATTTAAGGTGACAAATCAGCAGAAAAAAAAACAAAACAAAACAAAAAAAAACCAAAAAACAACCAAAACCACAGAAGTATGACTACATTTACTTTTTATGGTGATGGTATTATGCCTGTTTGAGTACTATTCCTTTACAGAAGAGGACCTACAGGCAATGAGTTCAATTAAAACAAAGTATGCTTAAAAAGAGGAAAGATCTTCAATAACAGTCTTAGGTTAATTTCTCTTAGCACATAAAATCATACCCATAGAAGAGAAGTTCTCTTTTTTTTGTAATACTACTACCCTGCCTTGCTCTGATACCATATATGCTGGATACTTGATATGATAACTACAAAAGGATGAAAAGAATGAAAATATCATATCAGTCTGTTAATTTTAAAGAGTCTGTCCCAACAACCTTAGCTTTCCAATGGTCCTGCTTGGCCAAAAAGGTGTATTTTATACCGTATAAATAACAAGTGGATTTACCCACTGGCATGTGTTTGTCTTGGCAAAAGAAAATGCTGGAATGATCCTCAAATACCTAATGGCAGTTCAGCTGCAAGATGAATTTTGCTATTAATGATCTAAGGTGCATGTTCATTGTCTCTGGGTACAGGAATTAGGTTGCGCCAGAAGGCAAATATTTAAACAAACGTTTTTGAAAGCCTGCTATATAACCATGAGTTTAAAACGTTCCCTGCCTAATCTCTATCTGGCACTCTTGGGGTGGGGAAGTGTACCTTCAGCGTATCTTTTTAACCTCTAGTTTACAAAGACAGGCTGGGAAAGGGTCCAGTTTTCAATTCAAATTAGATTCATTCAAATATTACTTGAACTTACACTCAGAGACAAAGCCCCAAAGATTTATTCCAGTAATCAGGAGTAACAGCCTTGGCAGAAAAGCTTGTCATTTTCCTGGCCACACCATGGTGAGTCCCCGTCTTCACCCATCACGTTCCAAGCAGCGACTCCCCTCCGTAATCATTCACAAGCTGCCCCCTTGCAAGCAATTCTTTTTACACGAGAGCCGGAGTGAGTTCTGCCTGATCCCTGCACTCAGTGTGGTGACCAGAATACTTGTGCACTGAGAAAACAGGACAAAAAGTGAATCACGATTGTACAGAGGATGATTTAGCTGCTCTGCAGAGAGGGCCCACAACATCTGTTATATGGAGTATTTTTCTAGGTATGTGTAATGGCTGGGGAATCATCTTTTATCTATATTGTGAGAATACTGAGAACAAGAGACAAACATATACTCACCTCCATAAATAGAGCAAAATAGCAGAAAAAAAAAAACAAACCAAAAAACCCACAAATGGTTCCCACTGTGCTCATGCAGTGATGCCAACATTGAAGCCTAATCAAGGTGATTCAAATGTAATTTACTTCTGATCAAAGAAAGACAAAGAACAGTCACATAATGTAGATCCATGTTACCCCGTGCCATGATGTTATCTTGGCAAAGTTTAGATTGTGGACAAAAACATTTTTCACCTTGGCTTGTGGTGTTTGGTTTGGTGGTGTTTTAGAGTACAAATCAAGAATCTTTCTGTAGTCTTATGGAAAGAACAGACACATAACAATTCACTAAATGGTTTATGTATCCTAAGAAAATACTGTATTGAGATTCATACCTAATCTTAAATTGGTATATTTAATAAAGCTGTAAGCTTTTTCCTTCCACACAGGGTAGTTTACCATTCAGTTGTTGTATCTCCACAGTAGTTTTATTCCAGTTAACCATAATTCTTTCAGAAATTCCTGTTGTCAGGCAAAACTCCTGGCATACAGTAAAAAATGAAGGAGTCAGTGAAGAATACAGCCCAGAAGCCAGTCATCCTGGACTGTGCCTGGAACAGGGAAGGAGAATTATGGAAGAAATGGTGGAAGCAAGCAGATTGCTTCTATAAGCTTCACTGATTGCGTTATGTACAGGAAGGGGAAGACTGAGTAAAGGAGGGTTTGGCACAAGGTAGAGGAATATTGAGGGACAGCAGAATGCACAGTAGAGAAGTGGAAAAAGCTGCAGTTAAGAAGAAAATATGCGTATCAATTTGAAATAGAAAATTGGGTGTAGTCAGTAAGAAACAAAACATCCACTAATCCAAGGGGACAAAAAAAAAAAAGGAAGAAATTTGATTTAACTGAAAAATAGTACACTTACTCTGAAAAGGCATCAAAGGCATGATACCCTAGTGAAATTGCTATTATAGTTAAAAAAATCAGCTCTGAATAGTACAGACCAAGAAAGCAGAAAGACCAAGAAAGCTAGATTGACATAATGGGATAGTTTTGGAGAGGAAAAAAAAAAGTGTCACTATAAATAATGATATCTCTTTCCAGACAAGGCTGTTTACAGCCATGTTCCTGCTCTTTGCTGATAGCCTCATTAAAGCAATGCATTTAAATTGCTTAAGGTGGATAGTGACAGAAACAAAAATGAATCTGTGGCAGAAGTTCTTGCTTTCAGAAGGATCTAAATTGCACTGACTGCACTGAGGATTTCTAAGATGTAAATGTAAAAGGTGACTGTAATTTCTCTAAATCAAGGGCACAAAAACTATCCTTCAGTCTGTATCCTAAGCAAGGGGGATGCTTAAAATAAATTCACACAGTTTAGATGAGTGAAGAGGTACGTCAAATTATCTACCTCCTTGTATTAAAGGAGCTTATAAGCAATGTGCAAAGGCTATGTTACTTTGGAAAAGGGTTGTTACTAACATGGCTGTACACCATTTGGACAAGACCTGGCTGGACAGACCAGACCTGGACCACAGCTCTCCAATTTAGAATATGGGAAAATTAACTTGTATCTGTCTCCATTTTTCTGGTTACATATACCCTGCAATACAAACAACTGATGTTCTATTATTAGCTCATCCTAATTATTTACAAAACTGCATTTGACTGCTGTCCTGTATAGTATTTTAAAACAGAAGAGCACTCTGGTGGGAACTGCTGTGACTCCCAAGCGATAGCCTCCACTACACATGAAGATCAGCCTGCTATTCCAGTGTTGTTCCCATTAATAACACATTTTACTAACTAGGCATGCTTTTCTGTTTGGAGTTTGTTTTGTCCTCTCTGGTAACTGCACACTGTGCTTTGGCAAATTTGTGCATAAGAAACTACCCATCTCACCAGCATGATATGCATTTGTCAAAATACTATCAACTTCTTTTCTTTCTTTTGATTGGTCTTGTGATGATAAATCTATGACTTTAAAAAAAAATGTCAGAAGTGATCTAGTTTATCACTCTGCTTTTGAAAAACAAATTACATGATTCTATAACAAGATATACAGAAAGAAACTTTGCTATGATTTTTAAATTTGCTTTTTAGTGATGCAAAAGAGCATTCATTGATTTGGTAGAAGCTTTCAATGGGAGTGTAAAACTTCACACTTTAAAATCAGACCCTTACTCTGGTGCAATGCCAGATCATGCCTGCCCAAAAGAAACAGCCTCAGTACAAGACACTTGCACTCAGTATATCAGAATATCTTCAGTTTTGCTTTATGTAGTCACATCTTCTCCAGTTTCTGAATGGGTTTGTAAAGAGCAAAAGCTCATCATACTTAGGTAATTGGAAGGGAATCAGAGGATTTCAGTCTGAAGGACACAGCCTAGATCATTTCAGGATATTTCCTTTTTTTGTTTTGTTTTGTTTTCTTCTCCCCCCCACCAAATTTTTTTTTATTTTTTTTAAAAAAATAAAAAACTGGAGCAGAAAAGATGTATTTCTAAAATCATCAATAGTATCAAATATTAGGAGAAGTCAAGCATGTTATAAATTACTCCATCTCTACCTAGACACAGGAGATAGTGTTCTCTGGATCTTTTATTAATGGTGATGCTTTATTTGAAGCACTATTTTTTTAACTTTCAATGCTTTATATTGACTCTAAAAGTAAAAATATGAAATATACCAGTATTAACTAACACTAATTTCACTTATAATGTGACACTCAAAAAGGTGTGGTGAGAAAGGCAATAACATTTATTTACACAAGATTCATAGAATCATGGAATCATAGAAT
>NW_008585124.1:0-19375 GCF_000691845.1 Merops nubicus
CCTTCCAATAGCCAGAATCCTCACATAACGTATGCACTATGTAGACAAACCTCCCAACTCTACTGCAAGCAGAGTCAGTTCTTGTAGAGGTGACTTCTTGCCCCACCTCCAAGTTAATGTGGAAGGTGGGGGCACCTGGTGGTAATCTCCTAATCAGTTCCCACCCAAGGCTGGACAGACCCTGAGTGAAAACCAGCCAGGAGGGTCTTCCTTGCCTGGTTGTGTACATTATTCATATGCCAACTCTCATCTAAGGTTGGGGGTTTAACCCCAGCTCTTCAAAGGGTCCAGGAGCTTCCTGTCTATGAGGGTAAAAAAAAAAAAAAGTTTATATAAGGCACAATTTGCCAGAAAATCAAGTGGAAAAAAAAATCCCAATTTACCTTTTTCTGAGGGTAATAATAATTTCACACTTAAATGACAAGAAGGGAATTGAGATTCTAGGATGGTCTACAAAAATGTGTATGTAGGTGTGTGCCCACATTATACCAGCCAGATGCTCTTCAGTGGTGTTAGAGAAGTGCTATTCCCACGATGATGAGGTCAGCTGAAACGGTGAACTTAACAGGCTTAGGCATTATGTTTACACATGCAGTTAGGATGGAGTTTTCTTCTTATATCAGGTCAGAGCATAGGCATAGGAAGCTGAAAATTGTTTATCTGCAAAGATACAGATACAAATACATGGCCATACACACAGACAATCACACATTTCTGTGTACAGACTTAAGCAGATAATTTAAGAAAGCACAGAGTTCTAAATTTCAGACTTGATCCAGGTCACTCTTCCTTCCTTCTCCTGCAATATGCTGTACGTAAAATCAGATGTCAACAGTAGGAGAAAAAAATCATAGGGCTAATATTTCATGTTACCTCTCTTGTTAAACAGAATGCCATGGATATTAATGTGTTTTTAATAATGAATGAGTGTGTAGTTATCTGTAGGAGATAGCTGGGAAGAATTAAGATTATGAAATTACAATCATGGGGTTTTTTTGTTTATTTTCCCAGCAGGATATTTTAAGTTGTTTTCCTTACCGAGGGCTGAAGTCATGATTCTAGTTATTGTGTTAAATTCAAGTTTTTTGCTTGTGTCTTAAAATGTATTAACCTTCATGGATATATGTGTGCACACAAAATCCATGAATAAGGGAGCCAGGATGATAATTCTGCATCTACATGTTCCTGAGCAGACAGTGTCACATGGTGGACCTATTCTCTATGACTGTGTAAGAAGATCCTTCCTTATGTAGGTCTCTGCACCTACCCAGCATCTACAGTTTGGGCAAACACAGAAAGACCCAGCTCCTTCTTCCTGGCCAAATGATGAACTTCTCTGACTTCCCCTGTGTTTTTTTTTTTTTCTCAATATTGGTAAGCAACCTTGCTATCTTTGTTTTGAGAAAGGAAAGCTCACCTGTTTTCAATCTGCTGTTGCCACAGTAATTATTCACATACTCTTCATATGCTGTCTCAATGAATATTTGTATGCCTACACCATACCAGTTAAATCTCAGTGAGTGTCAACATAGCTCTACTAAAGTGCCTAGGGAATTGCCAGCATTCATGTAACCTTGTTTAAGGCAATCTTTACAAAGGTATACTTCTCTGAATTGCTTTGATTCTGTAATCAGTTCAAGCTGGAATTAGAATTTATATTTTCTGAAAACTTTATGTTTCTCCATCCTGAAAGCATTGTATAGTGTGGGAGAACATTTTTTTTTCACAATATTTACATCATTATTATTTTAGACCTAACCGAACAGGCTGGGATGAAAAGGAAATGCCTTAAAATCTACAGGGATATTTTTCTCCACCTTATATATCTGCTCTGTCTAAAAAAATACACACATATAAGTGTGTAACTTATAAAATAAGTCTCATTTATATCTAGAAAAATAGAATCAACTTTTGATCATAAATCCATTTTTTTTTTGTCTCTGACCTTGCTCTCTTGCATTCTGTCCAATAATCTCAGCTGGTTCCTATTTAATAAGATTTCAACCCTGCTATAACATTTTTCATGCCATCATTGTTTTGTTAAATAAATCCAGCCAAACCAGACTGTTATTTTGTTTTTCCCTTACTGTCTCTCTACCCTTACAAGTGGATGACATAAGAAAGAATAATTAAAAACTGTGGCTTTGCTATTTCATCCGTGGCCACTGACAATTTTAAGATTCATCAGCATTACAAACAGTAAACAATAATGTATAAGAAAATAGGGAGCTAAAGATATTTAGTGTTAAAGAACTTTCACTTAGCTTCACTGCTTGTTGCCAAAAATACACATCTAATAATGGTTATTTTGAAAATTTCAGTGGCACATCTTATAAAATGCTGAAAGATTTTAAAAAATGAATAAATTTTCTGTCTTTTGCAACTAATCTAATAAATACATGTAAATATATATACATACACATGATTATACATATATATGCATATAAAAATTTTCACACATAGTCTCACAAACACACACACTTACAGAGACATCATTGCCAGGCTGGATCCATGTATGCCAATAGGACATTAAGTCACTCCAAAGTGATAAATCGACCTTTCCATAGAGGGATAGAATACAAGCAAAACCATATTTTTCTGCTTTTTATACTAGGATTCCTAAATGTTCATATTGGTACTCCTATATAGAAAAGAATGGATTAAACTAATATAATTTAGAGTATATCGTGAAGATTTTTGAAACCAAAAATTAAATATTTTTTTTGTCTTGTTTATTATAATAACAAAATCCGAAGTTTTGTATCATACTCAATACAGTATGATAATGTATTGCAATAGTTACAGACAGGTTTTGCCAAGTGAAGCTTTATTCATCTGTCCAAATAAGGCCAGGGTTTTGTGTCTTCATTCAAGATAAAATGAGTATTCTTTCTGCTGGCTATTCCATCTTGTTGACTTTAGGAGGATTGGTGAATAAATTATCAGCCTTTGTAGTCTAGTTACCCTAATATAAAATATTCCAGATTCTCTGTTATGCAGAAATCCAGATGGTCTTCAGTGTCTTTAAATCAAAGTAGATAATCATTTACAAGATTACTTATCAGAAATCTATACAAACTATTAATTAATGTACTTGTTTTAAGTAATTTCTTAGTTCTGTTCCCCCAATTTTGGTTTGCAATCTTCTGAGAATGACTCTGCAAAAGTTTGTATTTCATGTTTACTGTATAACAATGACACTGCTTTGTCTCAAAGCACTTTCTTATAACATGTACACTAATACTTTAAAGTTTTTTTATTTCTGCAATTGGCTCTCATAGAGTCCACTGTCATTGTTATGCTGGAAATCTTATTTAAACTCTTTGAATTCAATCTGGTTTTATTGAGAAAATTTTAATTTAGAATTTATATGTGAAAGTTCCAGGTCGGTGTTTTGGTCTTTTTTTTTTTTTTTTTTTGCTATTTGCATACGATACTGCTTTCCAAGCTCACACAAATACAACTTTACGATATGCCATAAACATATACTGAAGACTGTAGTTTTAGTAGGTTTCTCAAAGCAAATAATTTTTAATTGTACTATCTGTCTTACTGTGGAGCTAAACCACCCTTGAGAAAGTGAACTCACTGCATGCTTCAGAGTCCAAAATAAATGTAAGTTAAGGGAAAAAAAAGCATCTAAACTATAACTAAATGGTAAGAGATTTAATATTACCTTTCAGTAATAGTGTTCTAAAACATTTTCCAAATGTTAATGACCTACCAATATTTTCAGAGGCCTGCTGGATTTTATAGCACCCTTTCTTTCAGCTGTTGTAAAGTTCAGTGGGAAGATAGTAATATTTTGAAACACATGAAATATTTTCCAGCCTCTATATTTTGGAGCTCTGTTCGTCTTCTTACCATCTTGTTTTAGAGGAATTATTTTGCTCTATAACAAGGTGAAATGACACAGGGACACAGTGAACTCCAAGTCATAAAAAGACTCAGGGACAATGTACTGTCCTAGCCATAATAAAAACACTAAATCAGAACATGTTACAGTGTCATTCTGGGCAGTCTACAGACAGGACTTGGAAGGACAGAAGTAAACTTTATATTTAGTCCCAGTGTTCTGAACTATTAAAGTCATGGGCAAGTCTTCTTATTTTTCTCTGAAATGTGTCTTTATCTACAGTTGAAGCACAAGTTTATTGTTGTCCTTTTTATTGCTTCTTTTGTTATCATTTCAAATAAGATATCACTGTGAAAAAGCAAAGCGTACAGAAGAAAAAAGAAAAAATTGCATCATTGCAAGCCGAAATACAGCTGGCGTGTCCACTTACAGTGATCCATTGCTCATCAGAACTTGTTAAGTTTTCTATCCAGATCAGAAAAGCCGGTTTAACAAAATTAATTATCAGCCAATATTTGTCAAACCTGTTCAATGCAAAGAGAATCAGTGTAAGTCAGTGCAGCTGTGAGAGAGAGATGGATAGATAGATAGATAGATACAGATCAATCAATCAGCTGGTGACTGTGTTGAACATTATACTGCTTATTGTATACCTATTTATAAGTATCAGACCAGGGCACTTTTGCATGAAACTATAGACTGGAAAAGTACTTTGGAGAACACAGTTTTATACTAAATGAGAAAACTGTGACTCAAAAACCAGAATTTAGAGCATGTGCTAACATTTTCAGTTAAGTCCTCTGCCCGAAGCAGAGAGTACAGATTTGAGAAATCTTTTTCCCACTCTAGCCTTTTCTTGGCTGTTAATGCAATGGTCATGACCTGCCCCTCCCCAAAGGTTTTCTTCTCAGGACTTCCTCAGCCATAGGTTTGGTTGAGTTCATATGGTCAGAATATGTCCACAAAGATCTCAGCTCTTAGCTGAGGGGCTCCCCAGTCTGTTAACCAGTCCCTCTAAAAAGGACTAGAAAATATTTTTTTTTTTTTACCTTTTCTCTCCATTGCTAATAAAATAAAATTATCATAAGGTAATTGTTAGAAGTAATAGAAAGATGTGTTATGTACTGACAAAGGAAAATTACACGGTATGAAAATTAATGACACTATTTTAACAGTGCTTTTCAGGAGACTTGTTTTATTTATTCTGACTTCTAAACAAGCAAGAAGGCTGGGGTACAGTCTTATCACAGATGGCATGAGAAAGCATCCATTTTCAGAAATATCATTTCAACCACATTACAAAGGCATATTATTTGCATATATATGAGGCCCCTAAATTCTGAAGTAATTATAGAGCTTCATGTTAATTGGAACCTTTTTCATGACGTTGATTGTGGCTTTATGGCTTCCTTGATTCTTTTGGACAAATCTCATCTTTCATTTAAAAGCTGCCTATCTGATACTTGCACATTTCAGATTCACTCTGCCCTGTACTCCCTCTATAAAAAGAGAGAAGACAATCATTAACAGATTCGAAAAAGATTACATGATCAACATAAGCAGTCAGTAGAAATAATTGCCAGATAAGAAACACTTACTTAGATTTGCAAAATGCTTATTCAGTTGCTGAGGTGGTGGATAACAAGGATGGATCAGAGACATACTGTGAATACAATCAGAACAAAACAGATTATGAGTTTAAAGAGATGACCCATATGAAAAGTCTACTTTAGTTTTAAAAGCTACCTGACTAGATGATTGGATTAATAGTTATAAGGACAGAGAAATGATAAAATACTTAAATTATCCATGAAGTTTTTACTTCAACATCTCAAAGAGGTTGTAGTAGTATATTAAATCACATATAAAACTCCTTTGTATTGTGCTATTAGCTGCTCCATGAACTGGTGTAGCATAGATATTGATTACTGAGGTCATTCCTTACCACCACAGGCAAGATACATGATCTCCTATAAACTTCTTGAACTCCCTCTAAAGCATGTCACTGACCTCACAGGCAGCTGCTTTGGTATGACATTGCTTTCTTCAGCATAGACTTTGAATAAGCAAAGTAACATCTAATGGCAATCAGGTAGGACTACACTTACCCTATATTGGGTTATACACAATCCCAGACCAACCACACGGCCTATGTCTGTTGCAACACATTTGAAGCAGCTGAAGAATGTAATGAAGTCTTCTCCCTTCCCTAACTTTCCTGTTTTCACAGTTGAGCTTCAGACACCACTGAAGCGCCAATTCTTTTGCTCCATCTTACGTATTTCATCTATCTTAAGGTTTTTACACATTCATACTGCTGACTGACCCCGATATGCTGCAGGCAGTTGATCACATCATCAGATTTCAGTGGCTAGAATAAAGATATCAAGTCCTTTTCTTCTTGGGTTGAAAGCAAGTGTTCGTGGGGAGTATTGTCTTTATCATCAGGTGGTTGTGCTAGAAATGTCTTGCCATAGAAAAAGCAAGTTTATGTGGTGTGACCTACACATGGATGACTTCAGTTCCTTTGTTTTGGAAAGCCATTCTTATATTGGCAGTTGAATGTGTTCATTGCATTCACAAGCTCTGGGCATTGTTTACAGAGCACACATACTATAAATACATAAAGTAAAATATAAATATGTAAAATCAAAATTAATCCATTTCGCCACTTTATCTAAATACTAACCTAACCTATATCCGTCTCTCTTTTTTAGATTGAATAAATTAAAATTATGATAAAGATATGAGCATCAAAAAACATTTTGTTTTTCAAATACAGGAGGTGATTCTCTGGAATCTGCAGTTATTCATTTGGGTAATTAGTAAGAGAGTTGAGGAATACTATTAAGTTGAGGCCTGAAATTTCGATCGCGTAAAACAATTTTTTTAATATATTAAAAATAGAAATCACTCCCTATGCTCAAATAACTACAGTTTTGTAGATTATTCCAATATGCTTGTACTGAATAGGGTTTGAGAAATAGTTTAAAGAAATACTGTAAGAACCTTACATCTGCTTAATGCCTTCTCAAAAATCCATGTGGTGGCCACTTGGAATGGTGTGTTTCTTTTGAGTTTTCACACTTAAATATTTTCAATAGCTTCATACCATATGAATATCTTCTGACATCTATGCCTGTTTCTGAGTGCAAAACATCTTGAAAATCTGCTTAGTTTTTTAGATGGAATAACTTAAAGTCTTTTTAAAAAACCTATCTTGTGTAAGCCAATCTTATGAGCAGTAGAATCATGCTGACTTTATTATGGCTTAAAATGGGTGGCAAGAACAGTCCACAGTGGAATATTATTAAATCAATTGATGTTGTGTTATGTCTTTCTAACAGTTTTCTGACTACATTTAAGGATTTCTTGTTTTCAAGACTGATCAACACAGCCAAAATTAATTTACATTAAGGAAAGCCTAATTAAAAGTGGTTATTGCTGATGTAATTTTCATGTTGAAAGTATGTAATAGTTACCAGATTACGTACAGCTTTTGAGGTTCTGGCAGCATGCTAGTATAATGTTAACTTAAATGGTTAGGCTGTTTATCACTACATGTGACAAATAGCATTTATATTTCTTGGTGTATTATCCATATCAGCACCCACTTATTTATTTTGCAACTTTATCTACATTTAGTTAACTAACTCCTTACTGAGCAAAGGAATATTCCACCACTTCCTCAAGTCTAGTGTAGTCTCACAAGAGTACATAAATGCGTGACTAAAAGAGAAACTTCCAGTCTTTCAGGAGAATGGTTGCTATGGATGTAGTGCTTTGCATAAGCACTTAATACATTACTTTGGTGGGTTCTGGATTTTTTTTAGGAGGTAGGTCATGCTGGTCTTGGCTGGGGTAGAGTTAATTTTCTTCTTAATAGCTGATATGGGGCTATGGTTTTTTGTGCTGGAAATAGTGTTGATAACTCAGGGATATTCTGGTTACTGCTGAGCAGTGCTTACACAGAGTCAAAGCCTTTTCTGCTTCTCACCCAACCCTACCAGTGAGTAGGCTGGGGATGCACAAGAAATTTGAGGGGACACAGCCAGGACAGCTGACCAAAGCGATGTTCTAGACCACATGACATCATACTCAGCAATAAAAATAGGGGAAGGTTGGCTGGGGAGTGTCTCTTGAGGATGGACTGGACATTGGTCAGTTGGTAGTGAGCAACTGTTTTAACTCACATCACTTGTTTTTCTTGGGTTTTACTTCCCTCTCTTTGTTATTTTCCTTTTCACTACAACTTATTGTTATTAATATTATGATTTTATTTTAAACTATTAAATCATTCTTACCTCAACACAAATTTTATCACTTTTAACATTCCAGTTCTCTTTTCTTCATCCCACTTGGGAGGGACTGAGTGAGCAGCTGCATGGTGCTCAGTTGCCAGCTATGGTTAAAGCACAACATGGGTACTTATTTGTTTATTTATTTGATTTTGAGTATTAACACTGATGACACTAGAGATGTTGATGTTCAGCATTACTGCAGAACAGGTCAGGCATATTCAAATCCTTAAATGTGGATTTAGGTATCTAATGCTAACTGTTAATTGACTCTTGCAAAAATGTATTTACTTTTGAAATTTCCTGCCTGATTGTTTTAAAGCTCAAAATGCTTAACAGGGAAAAAACAAAAAAATTGATAGCTCAGTAAAGGACATGGGAAGGTTGTCATCAGCATACAACCTTGTTGAGAGCTTTTTAATACCTATTTTTTCTTCCTTGACACTGCAGGTGGTAGACCTAACCTTTTCTATATTTTCCAACGGTGCCCTAACTTTGTTATAGATTAAAGCAAATCACCAGTGCTCTGAAATTTGTGGCCTTCACATTCCAGATGCATATGAGTAATCTGCAGCTTCAGTCTTTATCTTAAAGAAATGCCTAGCAATGTGCTAATTAAAATAAGTAGAAACATTTCTTTCTACTTAAAGGGCAAAGAAAAAGGGCTAGGTCTTTTAACAATTTGCTGCTGATGTGTTGAGAAACACCTTTTTCTTTACCTTTAGAGCAAAAAGTGTGTGAGTTCATGAGCAAATCCAATCCATATTCATTCAGACCAAGGAAATGGGGAATGAGCACTTCATCTGTGATTTCATTGACTGAAAATGGAAGAGCCAGTTGGGTTAGCAGAATAATTGATTAGAACACTGCAAGTGTACATTTTTTTATGTAGGTCAGTAGAGAAAGGAGTGTTTTCACTCATTTTGTTTGCTTAGGCATAATACACCCTCTAAATGGCATTGAGGAGTGTAAAAGGTTTGTAGGACTCAAATCCATTTATAGAGTCTATTCTTGTCCAAAACAACAGTTGTTCAAATCACCAGCCTGCCCAGGCTACTATTATTAATTAATATTGCTGGCATTGATAATGGGTTCCCATGCCTGTTGATACTAAATGCAATCAATACCTAATAGTCCTTTTGAGTGTGTTTTTTTTTTTTTTTTATATATTTAGAATATGCACATTATCATTGCTACTCAGCCTTCTCTAAAGAAAATGAAAACAGGAATGTTAGTACATCAAACAAAATAAGAAATAGTGGTGCTTGATACTGTATTAAGACGTGGCTCAATGTACCATGGACTGAAACTTTTTCACTCTAGGTTTTTGAAAGCAGCTTGGTTACACTTGACTAAAGAACACTTCTTGAATATGTGGAAGATATACAAGACGACCTAAAACTTTATCCAATATTTGTTTGATGTTATACATCAAGGAGAACATATTACAAAGTGGAGAAAGGTTGTCTCCATAGCATAGCCTAACATTCATTATCTCACAATCTCAAGAAAAATCTAGTGTAGACTAGCTCCAATTGTCTTGTTAACTTGGAGAATCAGCAGTCTAAGGTTCCCTCCTTCTTTTCCAAGCTTTTTAGTGTTAATATATCTGTTCTTATATTAAAGGCTTATAAAATATTGATACTACCTTGTAATTAGTTATATGCTAAAAATATGACAACATATTCACTTGAGTTTAGAATGATGCTCATGCTGCACTGTCATCTAGATGCCATTTTCAGTTCTGATAGTTAAGCTGGACTCTGCACAAGAGAAGGAGATAAACTGGCTAATGTTTGTTACAGCTTACTTTGTTAAATACAGTGTCCTGAAAGTATCACACTTTGTATTACACACTTTGCTGTTCCTGCAGTGTCTCTCTTATTAAACTTGTTTAATGCAGTGTTTTCACATCAAGCACTTGAGCACAGAGGGAGCATTGATCTGCAATGTATTTTCATAATTTTTTACCCAAGGAGTTGTTCAGTTAAGTGTGTAACTTAGAAACTAATTGACCGTCTCCTCTTGCAAGTTTGCCCCAGTTTTGTGCCGTATATGTCTACAGTTAAATCAGCAATAATTGTACAATGAAGAATAACATTTTTTTTTCATTATTGTCTTAACTTAGGCTATCCAATATCTATAACATTAAACAATGGCCAGTCTTTATTGTAAGTTGAAGAAAACTAGCAAGAATAAATAAAATCACCAGGTTAAAGTGGGTGGATGGGTAGGTTATTGCATCCAGTCCTTATGACAGAAGAGAATGTGATCCTGCTTTCTAAACCGTGAAAGAGGCTTAGATTTTATGCATGTTTTCCTTTACTTTGTTTTCTGATTGAAACTCCCACTCAGAGAGCTGACTCTCTGAAACTGAGGCCAGCTACTGGCTCTCCAGTCATATGGAGCTCATAAACAATGCAAATACAGACTTTTCTAGAGAGTGTGGGAGTAAAAAAAAAAAGATTGCTGATGACAGGCTTTGGTAGCTTTTCTGAGATTAAGCCAAAAGCCAGCCCCAGAGTCTCAGAATCCCTGCAGAACCACCAGCTCCAGTCTCTTCTGTAATATAACACTCATGTCTCTCTAAGAAATGCAATATGCATGTTTCAATTATGTAATAGTTTTGATATGCAAGTACCAGAGTGAAGGAAGATGGTTTATTCTACTACATAGACTATCTGCTTCACTTTGGTGATGTTTCTTAAGCAGAGCATCTTGGTATCCTTAGTCTGAGTTTAAATTAGGCCAGTTCACTACAGCCTTCTGTACTATTCCAGCAGCTCTATATCAGCAAGAAAATATCAGTAAACACTTTACACCTTTTATTAAGATAAGTTTATGTTCTCTTACCTTGTTTTCATTTGGAGAGATACTGTCACTCTCTGTCCTCCCTCCCCTTTCCCATTCTTCCCCTTTCTCTCTCCCCTCCTGTGTCATCCTCCCTCATTCCTGCCCCCACTCTAAATGAGTTGGTCTTTTTGCAAGTATAAAGATTAAACAAAGCTTTGATGAGTCATTTTTTCATTATCATTAAGACAAGCTTTTGATCTTAGCCAATGTGATCTCTCAGAGTCATTCCTTGTATTCTACAGGTACACTCCATTTCTTGAGAAACTTCATTATCTCCAAAGTGAAGCCAGTTTTCATATAGCCAGTGCATAAAATTATGGACTGGATATACACACGTGGCTCACTTGGACAGTGATGTAACGGAAGGCAAACAAGTAATATCACAGTTAGTCACATGTGAATTATTGTCAAACGTAGATGTCACGCAGCCCTCACTGTGTAAGGCAAAAAGCATTCCAATACCATTATATCAACATATGCCTCCCAGAGACTTCCTGAGTCATCAAGTCCTGTCTCCTGCTAGCAAAGACAACTATTTTATGCATTTCTTTCTGTAAAACTCATCTAAAAAGATGCTTTATAGATAAGTACAGTAAATATAATCTGTAGAAGAAACAAGTCAAATTCAAGTAATACAGAGAATCATAGAATGGCTTAGGTTGGAAGGGACTTTAGAGATCATCTAATCCCACCTCCCTGCCAGGGGCAGGGACGCTTCTCAACTAGATCAGATCTCATTCAGCCTGGCCTTAAACACCTCCAGTGAGCCTGTCTGGGCAATCTATTCCAGTCTCACCACCCTCGGAATGTCTTCCTAAAATCTAGTCTAAACCCACTCTCCTTCGGTTTAAAACCATTTCCTCTTGTCCTTTTGGTAGACACTCTTGTGAAAAGTCCCTCTCCAGCTTTTCTGTAGCTTCCCTTCACGTACTGCAAGGCAGTTATAAGATTCCCCCAGAGTCTTCTCTTCTCCAGGCTCATAGTAATAACTTACTGTTATTCTAAGTCATTTGCTTATACACCAGGTTTTAGAGACAGGCTAGTGAGAGGAGATTACAGAAATTATGAGTTGAAAAGCAGCTGTACAAACTAGGTATTGTGCAGCTGTACATTAAACACTAACTTTTTTAATGATACATTCCTTCAGGGAGAAAGAATTTAAAATCCAGATATTAAGTTTAAAGTTGCATAAGTACCACTGAATTTGATGTCAATGGAGATATGACGCATAAAATTTTGAAAATGCACCTGTTTAATTACAGGTGCTTTTATAATCTGCCCTTTTGTGCATTTTAATCTTCATATCAGACATCGCACTCTTAAGCATTGTTTTCCCTGTTTTAAATAAAAGCTACCTTTTTTTGCTCAGTTATCATAAGGATTAAGATTCTCCAGAATATTTATTTCATAATGATCTTTTCTAGTTTTAGTATCAGTATGTACACTATCTTATTAATTATTCAAATAATTAAAAAAACAAAAAGGGACTGGTGAAGAAAGCAAACAAACCTATTTTTGCTTGTTAAAGTTTGCTTTCTGGTACAATCACCAACAAGCAGAATCCTAAAATTGTGTTGCCTCCATTTCATTCTAGTATCTCAAGTATGTGCTGCCCTAAGCACAGCAAAACTGAATGAAGGACCAGACAGATCATGAAGGTGACACCTAACATAACTTTATAAATTTGTAGTGTTAAGTTTTAATTAACTTTCTTTTTATCTCATTTGTTTTCATAATGAGATCCTACTTTAATTCACTGCAACATACAGATATCCTACACTAGCAACTTTAGAATTAATGTTTTAACAAAATACAGTTGTTACAACTATTTTGCTTCTGCTTTTAGATAGTGAAGGGAGTGGAGTAGATAAGATATATTTGTTTATAAATGCCCACACTATAGACATTTTAAACCGGATAAGACAAACTCAGTTACTAGTGTTGTAGTTAGGGATTCTCACCAGTTCTGTTTTCTTGTTGCTACCAAATGACAAATTACTGTTCAAACTCAGTGTCTTCCAGTTTGTCTGAATGGCTGAAGAAATCAAGGATGTCAGAAGGAAAAGATGGAAACCATGTGCTAGATGACTGAGTGAGGCGTAGTACATGGAAAGGTTTGTGTTTCCCTCTTCCTCTGTATGTTGCAGAGAATTCACACTTGCTATTTCATGGAAAGAGTAAGCAAAGTATTGGCAATTTACAATCTGATCAAACAGGAACAGCTATTTTTAACTAAGTACCTATCACTCAGATTGTCCATCCAATTATGAAGTTCAGTATAACACTATAGTGCATTATAGAAAGCCTGTGCCCTGGGTTGGTGAACTTGACGTGGCATTTGAAACCTGTTACTGCCAACGTGACACTCTAATTGTTTGATACTAGTGATAGACTCCTAAGAACTCTGTTTCTAATGCTCCCTTTGTTTAGAAGGATACAACATATCAATTGGTAAATCTAGAAGGCAATTGTGTAAGCAGAAAAAAAACCGTTACCTCTTTTTTCTACTTCCAGAAGTTACTTACTGGTTCATTGCATCAAGTCAGTATTGCTGTGTAAAATTATTTGAAAACTGCTCTGTATTAAGATCCCTTATCCTTTTTCTAATTCCACACTCAACAGTTTAAAACAAGTCGTCCAGAAAAGAGATTGGTCTGCATGTCTGACATGCCTGTAGTAATTAGTTCCCAAATAATGTGAAATGTTCACCTCCAGCAGACGAATTTTAATTTTATTTCAACCATTCTTTTCAAGGATAACGTGTCAAAGCTTAGCACTTTGCTCTGGATTCAGTTCAGTTGGCTCACAGCCACTTAAAGTCCAGCATTCCAATCAGTCAATGAATAAGCATATGAAGAAACTTCTTAATCTCTCCCTTTTGTGGAGAATCAGAATATAAAGAACTCTATTAAAACATAGGATCAATCTAGTAAAACAAAGATATAAAAGTTAATTTACAGATAACAATTATAACAGTTCCTCCTGCAAATGAGAGAGCAAGTGCTCCATTTTCTTTCACTAACATAGCCTGTTTTAAAAGTGCTAAAGCAAATTTCTTTACAGATAGTCTATAAAAAAAACCCTATTGTTACTGCAAAATTTTATTTAAGTAATGTGATATATATTTATTCACAGCACATTTCCTTGAAAAGTATTGTCTAGAAGAGAGGAGAAATGGGAGAAACAAGAAACAAAAAAAATACAATCTTACATTTCCTGCTTTATTGTTTCTACCATTATCAGTTTTTATCCTGTGACTGTTCTCATATATTTATTCTTACAATAAATAAGAGAGAAATCTAAGGTGGTCTTCTTTATATCCATACAGACTCCTCTTATCTGTAGGGCCAGTGTACAAAAATGTCTACACGAACAAATATATCTCAACTAATTACCCTGTCCTTTCTTTTCATAACTGATTTCTGTAGCAAAAAAAAAAAAAAAAAATCCTATCAGAACTGAATAGTCAGTCGTGCTACAATAGTTTGGACTTTGCTGTCATACTGTCCTCATATGTGTATTAAATGGTTTGCTACTGCACTCTTTGCGGTAACATCTGTTAAAATTCAACTACAATTTTCCTAGAATCTGAGGTTTTGGCACCTGGCCAGCACAGCTACACAGGCCACCTGTTGCAATTAACCAGAAAAAAGGTCGGTATCAAGGCACTAAAATGCATGTCCAAGCACTTTGTCTAGACTTGGGGTTGAAAGTCTGAAGATTTTAATACATCTATGCAGCCACTTGGTAGGTTATATGAAGGGATCTAAAACTCCTAAAGTTAAAAATGAGAAGGGAAATGTCAGAGAACAGTAGATACAGTGACGAGCAAAACAATGGAACAAGCAAAATCCTGCATCTTAATCACTTTGCTTTACATTATGTTCACATCAGAGCAATGGTTGTTTTTCATTCTTAAACATAGGAAGTATAAGGTAGTATAATATTTAAACATTTCTGGGTACTTCCATTCCTCTTAACACTTTGAAATTTCAGGCAGAAGAAACTACATTTCAGGGAAACTACATTAGTTTATTAATTTTTAAAATATCAGCAAAACTGTGGAAAAATAGATATCAGGTAAATGAAAATATATATTCCTTTTTAAAAATGTATTTTTTCTAATGAAAATCCCCAAAAGCTCTATTCTCTTTTCTAACGTAAGCGTACTATCCAAGTTACTCTCTAGTCTGTCAATGGAATTGTGGTATCTAGTACAGAATTATTACATACACAGGAAAATATCTATGGAGCAATCCACCCTCCTCTACCATTTTTCAGAATTTCCAGATGTGTCAAACGTACTGTTTGCACCCACATCAGCTCTACTGTTAACACATGGTTTATTCAGTGTGGGTGGTATATTAATGTGTCCAGAAATTCTGGGCATGTAGAATTCACCAATCCTGCTGTATCCAGTACACCAGATGTGCTATTAGTGCCTTGCCATCACTTGCAATTGAACAGAGAATGGCAGAAGAACTTGTCCATCTCACTGTCAAAAAAACCTTACAAACAATTTACCCCAGGAGCACATAAGAGGGGGGACATAGCAAGAATTTTTAAGGAATGAGTTAATTCAGTCCAAGTTCTTTCCGGTACTTAAATGAGGCCTAAGGAAAAGCTGAAGAAGGACTGTTTCTCAGGCAGTATAGTGATTAGATGAAATGTAATGGCTTCAAACAGAGAGAGGGTAGGTTTAGATTAGATATAAGGAAATTCTTTACTTCGAGGGTGGTGAGACACTGGAACAGGTTGCCCACAGAAGTTGTGGATGCCCCCTCCCTCGAAGTGTTCAAGGCCAGATTAGATGGGGCTTTAAGCAAGTTGATCTAGTGAATGGTGTGCATGCCCATGGCAGCGGGGGGTGGGAACTAGATGATATTTAAGGTTCCTCTCAATGCAAACCAATCTATGATTCTATTGATTTCATTGTAGGCATGAATATTTGGAGCAATAAGACTAAGGT
Source organism: Merops nubicus (assembly GCF_000691845.1). Classification (NCBI taxonomy): domain Eukaryota; kingdom Metazoa; phylum Chordata; class Aves; order Coraciiformes; family Meropidae; genus Merops; species Merops nubicus. Next base: position 15,977 of record NW_008585124.1, read on the forward strand.
CAATAGAGTTAAAAGCTGGTGAAGAATTCTCCATCTTATTCCTAAAGCTATGGTAAATTTTGCTGAGCTGAACTGTTCTACACACTACACTGCAGTATATTCTACTACCACCGTGTTGTCTGAACACAAATTTCTCTGATCCAGGTTTTCTCACCCAGATGAATTTAACTCATCATAGAAACAGACATAACAGAAGAATGCCACATCCCATAGCAAACAGAGCTGAGCACATGTTGTGTGTGTGTCTTTATCTGAGCAAATTCACTGTGGCTTTATGCCCCCTATTTAAATACAAATTATTCCAGACAGTTGCAATTAGGTCATAGATAATGAGCTGTATTTTACATTTTTATTTTCTTTCTTAGCAAGCCCAATAAGACAACAACAGCACTAACCAGTTGCTGTTATGCACTATAGTTAATTATGTTACTCTTGTTTCAGTATTTTACTCCTATTTACTACATCAGCTCTCCCCTCTCAGTATTTACCTACAGTCTTTCCCTGCAACTACATCTTTATTCATTTAAGAAACTTCCAGAGATTCCTAGGCTTCCAGGTAAGAAATATTAAATTTTTTAGGCATCCAAATCCTCAATGAGTTTCAGAAGCAAAGGTTCAGAATCGAGTAACAGTAGAGGAAGAACAGATTTTAAACAATGTTCAGAGTAATAACTGTGTGCACAACAGAGTGTTTGCAATATATATTGAGTACTGAAGCATGCTGCAAGTCTCACTCCCATGCTTTCAAATTAGTTGTGTTATCCAATGGGTATTTTTGTGATGAATACAAGAAAAGCTCCCTGAAGCTGATCTTAAAGATGCTACTGGGTAGAACACACTTCAGATACTAGTTGCTGGTTTGTCCACTTTCAGAGACAATATTAGAAAAGCTCTCTATGTCCTTAGGTTGAAGATCTATATTCTGTTAATTAATTTATATTTGTTCACTGATTTTGTTTTCTTTGTTTCCAAACTACCAGGACTTGTGTCAGGAAGAAAAAAAATACGAGAGATGATAACATGTATGATGGAGTGGAACTGAAAATTCCAAGTTTTTTAACAACCCTTCTATCAGCTGAAAATGAAATGTAAAATATTTCCCAAATATTTCCACAAGCTGAGAAATGGACATAAGCACACTAACAGCAAAGGTTACTGAAATTAGCAGGATCAAGCAGCTGTGTCTCAGTTTCTATCTTTTCAAATACAGAATCAAAAAGTAACAATTTAAATTACAAACATGATGGTTACTCCTCTGTGCCTGATTTTTATATCTTTTTCATCCTTGCTAAGAAAGCACCTTAAGGTGCCACTGATTTCAGATGTCTCCTCCATGAGCTAACATTGTTTTTCCATTTGCAGTTGATTTGTTGGGTAAGTATATTTAAAAACACTGTGCACTGGAAAAGTTCCCTCCGTGAAAAGATCTGAGCCTATTTTCCTTCCAGTTGCACTCCACCTTTCTGGCAACTCATCAGTTTATTACGAGAGCAGTGGGGCAGAGCTTACTGAGCACAGACACTGTGGTGGCTTTGCATTTATCTCTGTGTACCCTGGCAGTTGACACAAGTCAGTTTACTTTTTAGGGAGCATTATGTAGTCCTTTATGCACAGAACTGGAAAGGTGTTTTAAAAATACTGGTTTTCATAGTTTCCTTAAGTCCATGACCCTGTTTCCTTTGGAGGGTACAGAGTATATAAGATATATGCAATGAAGTGGAAGGATATACTTAAGGGATGGCAGAAAGAAGTGCATATTATGATGGCTTTACAGATTAACACGTTTTCTGCTAAAAGATTTCTATTTTGAAATGCTTTCAGTCAAGACTCCTATTCAAAGATTTGGCTTCACTGACATCCCTAGTCAGAGAGCTGGTTTTACTCTAATAATATAGGATCATACAGGTTGGAAAAGACCTCAAGGATTATCAAGTTCAGCCATCAATCCAACGCTACCGTGACCACTAAACCATGTCCAAAAGGGCAATGTCTACATATTTTTTTTTTTTAACACCTCCAGGGATGGTGACTCCACCACCTCCTTGGGCAGCCTGTTCCAATGCCTCACCACTCTTTCAGTAAAGAAATTCTTCCTAATTTCCAGTCTAAACCTCCCCTGCTGCAACTGAAGCCCATATTACTGGAAGCAAGTGCTGCACTGGCAAACCATGAGTCTAACAATGGGACATAGTATATTCCTTCTCCTAAGTAGCACTTTTTTTTTGGCAGAAAATAAGGGTAAAAGGAATTTTCTGACTTGGGGTGGGTGGAGGGAAGGGGGGAAGCAAGAAGAATAGTCCCCCTACCTCAGAAACCTAAGATTTGTGTAACTTGAGCACCCTGGACCTGACTGTTAAAAATCAGAAGTCCAATTTGTATGTTTTCCCTTGGAACTTCACAATTATCTGATCATTATTTTTATGCATTGTGGACATAAAACATACCCATTGAAAATGATGAAAGCTTTCACTTTCTAACAAAATGTTTATGTTTTCTTACCATCTCAACAAGTACCAAGAGTTTATGCACTGAAAGACTATGAAGGGAATATTAGGGGAAAAAAAAAGAAAAACCCATATAGTTCCAATTTACAGTTCCTTAATAAAAAAACATCCCAGTATACGTTATTTGCAAGTGCATAAACTTATTTTTATTTTCTTATTTTTCATGAGGAATACATTTCTTATTCTTAGGTACCACCTACAGTACATCTTGTTTCTATGGATGCATTTTTTTTAAATTTTACAACTTAGTGCCTTTTTAAAAACAACATTTTTACATCTTTCCACACCTTTTTTCATGTTCAGGAATCCTCAGCAAATTTGTGTCAAAACAAAAGCCTACCTTAAAATATACTTTTTTTTCCCTTGGCTTTCATGTGATGTTTGCTATGCTACTTGTATTTAGTTTATGTGGTGTAATTTTGTCTTAAATAGGAAGTGGCTGTGATGCAAGAAAAGTATAGAAAGAGGAAATTTCAAGTAAGTGGAAAAGCAGAGGAAAAACTTGAAGGCAGGAAAAGGGAACAAAGTGTTATCTATAAAACAGGAGGAAAGAAGGCAGAAACAACATAAGGGACATTTAGAAGAGATGGGATATAAATTTGAATTTGTAGCATCTTTCTGGTTTCCATGGAGAAAGCTTGCAAATGTCACAAATTATGTTTTTACTGTGGGATTATGCAGAAGTTTAATGTGATTAATAAGGGTGAAGTAATGTGATTTTTTTAAAAAAAATACTGAAGAAAATGAAGATAATTACTCATGAGGAAGCAATGCGAGTATTGCTTATATAATTTAAAATGCTCAGTGTGTTTTAATTTCACTGTAAATTGAGAATGAAACAGAATTCTATGCTCCACAGCATTTTCATATTTAAATTAAAGCATTTCCGGGGGCG
>NW_008585124.1:19406-20595 GCF_000691845.1 Merops nubicus
TGGGGGGGAAAGAGGGGTAACTCTCAAACAAAATGTTTCTCTCTGAAATAAACTCTTGCAGATTTTCAAATTAAAAAAAAAAAAAAAAATCCCTATCGTTCCCCAGACAATAATGTCAGCTATGGACCTCACAAATGACCAAAACTAAATTACAGGCTGTGTCTTAGAAATATTATCTGTGCTCTTAAAAGCATTCTCTGAGTGTTATGCATCCTGCAACCCTAAGAAAATATTTGTGAGAAAAGGAGACTGTATGCGTGAACAATGATTTTAAACTTACTATATACTTACACAGTGGCATTGATTCCCATTCCCTTAAAGCTCAAAAGTTTTCATATAACCTGACTACTGCCAAAACAACAGGAAATAAAACAGACTGTTTAGGACGATCCTTGTAAGACCAGTCACTTCAATGAATAATTCAAAATCTTAACATATTTTCTCAGTATGGATCTGAAAAAAATGCAGACCTCAGCACAACAGCATGTGGGACTCTGCTAATGGCAATAGTTCTTTACCACAAAAAAAGGATTTTGTTTATAAGATTCCTCGATTAGAAGAAATGAACAGCAGGAAGGGAAAAAAATAGTGGTGGCAGAAGAAAGTATGACCTCCCTTGCAGAGAAGATTGATCATAAAAAGTATTTTCAGCATAATGAATCTGAATGGCAAAGAATATAATGATACCTAACTGTCTAAAACAGATTATAGAAAATAGAAATTTTCATATCTAGGATTTACATTTCAGACCAATGCCATATATAAAACTGCCTCACAGAGAAAGAGTGAAGATTTATAAAGGAATAGTTTTGCTAACAAGGGAAAACTCCTAAACTATACCATGCATAGAAAATATGGAGACCAGCCTGGGCTCTTGCAAGCTGCTAAGCAGGCAAAAGGTAGATTGCCTGAGAAGCAGACTGTGAAGAATCAGAAAATATCTATGTCACTGCTATGATCTTTGCTTAAGCAGAGTCCTCAAAATGGATTACTGACTCCATTCTTCTGCTGAATCCGTTCTTCTGCCTAACTAGGAAGGAAATTATCATTAACAGGCAGACCAACAACCAAATTCTTCCCTGTTCTGGTTCCGTGTAAAAAGGAGTTCAGGGCAGGACCCACACGGAACAGAACTATGTAATCCCCTTCCCCCTCCCATCCCAGAAAGAGAGAGAGACTTTGAAAAAAA
>NW_008585125.1:0-310 GCF_000691845.1 Merops nubicus
CTGGGAGGACCACGGGTGGGGGTGAACTATTGTATTCTCTCTCCTTGCGACACACACTCTGATAAGAGGCAGGAAGTGGGTGCTAACTGCACTCCTGCCCTGCAGCTTGGAGTTGGAGGTTGTGCTTTCACTCCGTAGGACCTTGGAACTATTTCTGAGGGTTTTGTATATTTTGTTTATTTTTTGTATCTTCCCCTAATCTTTGTATATATTTTTTTTCTTACCTCCCTTTTCCATTTTCTGTTCCTTGTTAAACAATATACTTCATTTTTTTTTTATTTAACTCCCAATCATTTTTTTTTTTTTAAAG
>NW_008585125.1:321-17020 GCF_000691845.1 Merops nubicus
TTCTCCTCGGGGGGGGGGGGGGGGTGAGTACATTGTTCTGTTCCATGTGGGTCCTGCCCTGAACCCCTTTTTACATGGAACCAGAACAAGGGGACAAAAGCACCCTTATCAGCATGATACAGACAATTGAGAGTGCTTACAAGTAGTGAGAAGTTTAATTAAATAATGCTTTTAAAGCATTTCAGCAAATATTAATAATGGCAAATGTGGAAGAAATTTCCTTTTGACACAACATAATCATGGTGACAGGCAACAGAATTCCCCTTCTTAATGTGATTAATGCCGGTCAAGGTTTGCTATGTGTTTTTGCTAGCATGGGTTGCATTAATCAAATGGATGCTGTGAGCATCTCTGCCCTTGCCAACACAACCCCCCGTGGTGTCACCACAGCTTCCCTGGTGGCGGCGAGGCAGCTGGGGAAAAAAAAAGCTGCCCAGGTGAGCTCCCTTGCTCTAGGATGCTTGAGGTTCCAAGCCTGTCTTCTTAAGGAAGGAATTTTGCCATCATCTGCTGTTTAAAACTTATAAGGAAAGCTCTTTATAGCAGCAAAATTTGAAGATATATATAATTACCTTTGATATTAGCCTCTTGTCAGTATTGCTGCAAAAGCAACTCATCTACGTAGTACCTTTTAAATACCCTTAGTAATTCTAACCCTTTAAGAGTCCAAATTTACATCCAATACCTTGCATCAATTAGCTACCACTGTAAATTTGATTTTTTTTTCTGGACTAAGTTTCTGAAAAAGGAGAAAATAATAAGTTTGAAACGTGTTTAAAAATTCTGTTGCTTCACTAGAAAAGACTGGTTGAATATTTTCTGCACCATGGAGTGAATTTTAGGGATGCCACCATTATGATATGCTGGACAGAAGCCGTGTGGATGGTGCTGAAGTAGGTGCATGGAGGGTGGGCAGATGGCCTTAGCTCCTTCTCCTCTGCAAAAGCTGCAGTGTGAAGGACACCAAGTTCTCCAAACTTCCATCTTTCTAGACATGAAACATAGCTCAGGGATCCTGGCTATGGCACCCAGAAACAACAGAGTAATTACTGTCAGAAGTATATGGATGCATATTAAAAATTTTCTGTGAAATACAGATTAATATTAATGAAACGTTAATATTTTATTAAGTTACAAAAGAAATAGGAAAGGATCTTGCAATGTGAAATCGTACCTAAAGACAGTGGTTAATCACAGAGGTAGGGTGCAGTGATTATAGTCAAGGACTTACCCAATATTACATCTGAGACAGACACAGACCCCATCCTCTCCCATTTCCTGGCAATCTTCAGTGATTCCTTTCTAAACTTTAGTTTCTCAGACACATGAGAATAATTGCCCTATCCTCTTATAGTTTCATAGGATCCAGGCTAGCTCAAATTAGGCAGAGAATTTTCTCCAAAAGTGCAGTCATCTTTGTAACATGAGCAGGGATTGAGGCTTATGCTGTGTTCCCTGTGAAAAGACAGAATAGTCTTGCTGCAGGGATGGGTCATATCCAGCGTAACTTGTTCATCAGTGCTTTCTGACAGGACAATATTTCATAGATGGAAAAGAAAAACATTTTAAAAACTGTCCTTCACAGGATGAGCTGTTGCTCCAGGCTATTCATCATAGTGATTCATTGCAACTTCATTTCTTTTGGGGGCTACTCTCACTGCTGCTCTAGACCACTACGTACCAGTATTTGTCAGGAGGAGTGGGCTGACTTGCTCTACGGGGAATCTGGCATTTGTAGGATATTGAGATGTATAAAAACACGAACTTACTGTTTATTTTCCTCCCCAGATTTCAGATGAATTTGTTCAGACAGATGAATGCACATGACATGCCTTGTTAATCAATTTCTTATAAGCATACTATGTTTTCATGGCTGGAAGCAGTGTGTTTGCTCATGCTTGGTCCAAGAGCAGCTTTGAGGGACACCAGCTCTTATAACACTTTCATATGCAACCAATGCCTCAGAGCTTCTGGAAATCTGCTAGTTAAGTAGGTGTCATATTTGTGCTTTTTATAGCCTTTCAATATCCATCAGCATGGGCCACTACAGGTCCTACACTGGTTTTTATTAATAGTTTTACTAATTGTTTGAGGCAGTGAAATAGAAGCTCTGGAAACAAGAGCTGGGAAACATTGTGGCTCTCTTAATGGCCCTTTACAGCTTAGCCAGCTGTAAACCCCAGAAAGGACTTCGAACCAAAATTCAATATACTCATCCTGTCCTACCCTTGTCTAGACTTCCATAATTTGCTTACCTCTTGTAAAGTCAGCTTTGAAGTTTAGCTAGCAGGGAGAAGTGCTGAGTGGTGGCCAAATCCCAGGACTGAAGGTGTGCCACCTAAGCTGCTGGGAGCACTGGTGCACCTGCCTAGAGCTGGGGCAGCCTTCAAAGGAAGAAAAAAGAAGCCCCATCTCCAAGCACACCTCATCACTGCTTCTGCACCTCTGCTAGCTCCTCCACGTGGTACCTGGGAGGGGAAGAGGGGACCCTCTCGAACTTTTGCTACTCAAAGTGATTTATATCCCCACTGGTGCATAGACTTTCTTCTGTGCACTGCAACTGTTCATGTCTTTTAGGTAGCTTTAGTCTGCAAGTTGATTTTGAACAGGTGGCTATGTTTTGAACCTACACATGAGAATATGAAGGAGTGGAAGTGACAAAATAATGACCCATGCCATTTGAATTTCTTGTAGGTGGAAAGACTCCATCTACATTTCTGATGTTTTGTTTGCACAGCAACTCCTTTGAAGGAACAACAGTTTAAAGTTTCCCTTGTGTAATTAACTTTAGTGACTTCTCTGAAATGCTGGGGTTTGAACGCTGAGCCCCGAATTAAGGTTGACATATGGGTGACTCCCACAGCCCTTCATAAAGAGGTGGTGAGTTTGCCTTATAGCTTCCCCCCAGGGTGCGGCCGGCCCTGCAGGGAGAGCCAGAAGGGAAATGAGCCCCAGGGGTCCCCCACTGAGTTGACAAAGGTCAGGTGTCTGCTTGGGGATAAAAGCTGGGACCACTGGCAGGGAGTCAGGAGTGTCGGTCTGTGGAGTGCACGCCACAGAGCTTCCTGGTTCAGGGCAGACGTCCTGACTCTCCCTGAAGCTGGGCCCTGGTCTGTTTAGACCTTTGTGAACGCGGGCTGATGAGGTGAGAGTCGCCATGTGGGCACCTTTCTCTTATGTATTTAACTGGCTGGTTTGGCTGTTTCCCATGCCAACTATGGGCAACCTCGGGTCTCTGTTTATACCACCTGTTGTGGGCCGAGTTACATCCTTTATGGGATCGTTGGGGGTGGTGTCAATTATGTACCAGCTGATTGACTTGTTTGTACCCCTAGCGAGCATTCATGCAATGTTCTTCTTGTCTACAATGCAGCCTGTGTATTGGTTCATCTTCCTGCTGGCTGTATCATTTTTGTTGGGCTTGGTCGTTGGCAAAACACTTCTCAGATAAATAAAAGATATTCAGACTTTAATTTCATGATTTACTTAGCTTGTCTTTTTCAAAGTAATCCTTCCTGAGAATGAAGCAGGCCATTTAATTTCTGGGTCAAACAAAATATCTAGATATTACCCAAAACTTATTTGGTTTTGCTCTTTTGCATTTCAACGAGTGATGCCAGAACTTGTACAGGACATACTGGAGATGTTTAACAAGCTTTATGAAGCTTGTCTGTTTCTGCTAATGACAGACAGGGTGAATGCTTGCAAGCTACATCTCTGATATCTGATTTTAAGTATCATATTTTATGGCAAGTCCATTCTAACTTATCTAAGGGACACAAAGCAATAGCAATGGGGAGCATTGTACATATTGATCTGGATAACTGTCATAGCTGTGCTCATGCTGCAGGTAATGTGTACTAAGTTTAAGTTAAGTAGAGCTTTTCAAATGAGATCGGATTTTTAGTGGATAGTGTTACCAGTGGAAAAACAAAACAGCAATTTACTTCATTTCAAATTAACCAATTATTATGTTTCTGTCAGAATCTGTAAAAAATATTCCACAGATACTTTAACACCACACAGGGATGTTAGTATCACAGATACAAATATTGACAGTTAGGAAAAAAATCTACAGTTGCTAGTTAATAGAAAGCATAAAATCACTAATTAAACTCAATCAATCACTTTTGGCCAGATACCTCAATTATAGCATCCTTTATTTGCAAATAGCTTATGTCAGCAGATAATAAAAAATGACATTCAAATAGTTTTTCTCTTGTATATAAAACAGACGTTTAATTGCTTCATTTGATCTTGATGTGGAAATCTAGAATACATTAATGAACAAGATATTAAAAAGTCTGCAAAGCTGTTTCTCTTTTCTGCCTTCTTCCTAACATTCAGGATTTTTGCCCTCTCTATATATTGGATGATGTTTCATGACAGATAGGATCAGAATAGATGAGAGTTTTTCTAATAGCTTCATCCCAGATATTCATCTGGGGGTCATGATGGAGTCTTCTGAATGTGTAATAACACCTGGCTACTGCTGGATTACTTCACATGTGGGCATTTTTCCTCCAAATTGAAAATGTCATCTTGTCAGTTTAGCTTGATGCACTTTTAAGGATGAGGGAGATTAGCAGAGGGCAGGCAAAGTCATTTGTTGCAAACCTGTAATCTAGAGAAGAAGGTTACCAAGAAAGGTAAAAGGAGAGCCAGCTCAAGCTCAGCCTCACCGTGTGGTTGAGGGAGAGGCTTCACCTGCAGAACAGTAAGAGCAAACCAGGGGGCACAGCAGTATTATCAAACTTTTCTTAGTGAAGACTCTCTCTGGATAATTTTAGTATTGCTGCCACCCTGTGATGCTCTAATTGCTATGAGGTTCTCTTAGGACAGCAAACACTGGTGCTAGATGTGTTATGTATAGGTAGGTCTTGTAAGAAGCACTATTATCCTGCAGGGATAATCTCTAAGCACCATAGGGACAGGTTTTCTAAGTGGGGAAGGTTACAAGTTTCACTTCTACAAATAATCAAACATTCCTCAGATACAAGAAATAATATACTTCAAGTTTTTTTCTTGGTTATTATATGCTACTGCTTGTAAGACAGAAAATTCTTATTATAGACAGGCTGTGATCAAGTGATTACACTTTTTACCATTTTTACTGTTTTCCTTGTCATTGATCTCTATAGCAGTGACTTGCCTTTCTAAGAGAAGTGCTGGGGAGCGAGTGGGCAGCCTGGGCTGGTGGTGGTGCAGCTGGGTGTGCAGCTGCTGGGGCTGTGGTGGGCAGAGCACCTGGCCATCTGGCTTCCAGAGCCACTTGGGCATGTGCCAACTTCTTGTTCTCAGGTGTTGAGGCCCTCCCCTGGGCTTTCAACTGTGTTTCAAACATTCATGTTGCAGAAGAGTTAGGCGACTGAGGGATCAGAAGCTTAAATTTGGAAGGAATCTGTGCTTTTTGGGCATGATATGCTGGGAAGCTTCATGGGTGAAAGCATCCACATGGGGCAACAGAAGCTTGTGATGGTAGAGGCAACAAAAGCTACCTTGCTTGGCATAAGCAAGGAGGAGAGACAAAACTGTAAAAGCAAAATTTGGAGCAGATAAAAGCTTGAATACAGGGTGAACCTGATGACTGGGAGCAATAAACAATTGTGTGCATCTCACTGCATTTCTCAAACAAATCCCAGCCTGCCAGAGGCAGAAGGTGGGAAAATAAAGTGGAAGGTAACAGGGAGTATGGGCAGCAGTGAGAAACAGAAACTGTAGCACTTGCAGGACCTTTAGCCTAGAGATTTGTCTGAAAGAGAGAAAAGATTGAAAAGTTATCTCAAGAAAAATAATAATAATGCTTGCATCTGTGGAGCGCATGAAGGCCAAAATGTGAGAAGGCCAAGAGATGTAGACCTTGTTGAAGCTGTAGGGTTCAAGGGCAGGGCTTCTCTGCTTCTTCTCACTGAGCACATGCTGATTATGTGAGGGACTGCACCATACTGCAAAGACGACCTTCTGTCTGTTTTGGAGAATACCTTCTAATAGATGTACCTTTTTTCATGTGAGACATCTCAGAGGATGAAATACAAGTTCTATCCAGAGGAGCTTAAAATATTCACAGCCCAGACTAGCTTCTGCTGACTGGAATGAGTTACTGGAATAGTAAAATGTAGCATCAGGTCTGCTGCTAGTAAAGGTATATTAGTGCAGAACAGTACAGGAATGCGGGTGAAAAACATATCCCAGACAAAACTCCAGCTTTCAGGAAGCTGATGGGTGGAAAAGAGGTTGCTTTCACGTCTCCAGTCTGGGGTTGTTGCGTGCTATGGACAGGCTCAGTCAAGCAGATTTTGTGAAGGTAGCTTTGTCATTGCTACTGACCAGAGATACCCCGAGAGGAGTGTGCAATCCAGGCTTCAGGATCAGCTCTCCTGCCTGGTGCTCAGGAGAAAACCAGGATCAGACAGACTCACATACATTGTCTGCAGAATCCTTTTGTCATCTCTGGTGTGCCTCTCTTCCTCTCCTTGATCTAATGCACCGAGGCACTGGGCCTACCAAACTGGATTTTATGGCTATACATGAGAGAAAGGGAGAAGTCTGACAAGCATTGAAACTAATGCAGAGGCAACAAGGTGAGAGGTACTATAGCATACCTTGGATGAAACACTTATGGTTACTTTAAAATCAATAACAAGAAATAAAGCTGCAAGACAGATGTACACAGTAGAACTTGCTCATAGCAAAGTCTGATATAGAGAGACCTTGTCTGCCATTGACAAATAACTCACTAAATTAAAGTTTTACAGGAATAGATGTTTCAGGAAATTTATCACTGGCATAAGAGTGAAGAACTTATCCCAGTGAGGAAGCTACTTGTAACAGTTGCAGGCATGTAATGATCGTTGGAAAACTGCTGTGCAGAGCCAGGCATCCAATATCAGAACATGGCCACTCAAGAACAGCCTTGCTCTCACCTAGAGAGATGAGTTACTTGCCTACAGTCTTAAATAGTGATCATTTAAGCAATGTCTAGAAATCCTTACTTAGTTCTTGCTGAAGTAAAGCACCCACTTATTCAGTCTGACCCAGATTTTTTTAGTCTTTTTTTTCTTTCCATAATAACACAAGGGTCTAAAAATACCAAAGCCCTTGCGATGTAGCCATTCATGTCCACTGCCCAAAGGTGTATTTAGACTGTTCTAGCTACATTTGTTTACTTGATTAAAGTCAGCAAGTGAAGTGAAGATGTTGTCAGTTTTAAAGGTGATTATCTCTGTGTAGTTTTGCTTTGAAGAACCTGAGATTAATTCTTCTTTCCAGCACAACAGTTATGTACCTGAAATGCTGGGGTTTGAACCCCGAGACCTGAATTAGGGTTGACATATGGGCGATTCCCACAGCCCTTCATAAAGAGGTGGTGAGTTTGCCTTATAGCTCCCCCCCAGGGTGCAGCCGGCCCTGCAGGGAGAGCCAGAAGGGAAATGAGCCCCAGGGGTCCCGCACTGAGTTGACAAAGGTCAGGTGTCTGCTTGGGGATAAAAGCTGGGACCACTGGCAGGAAGGGAGGAGTGTCTGTTGGTGAAGTGGATGTACTTCACAGAGCTTCCTGGCTGGGGAAGGACCTCCTGACTCTCCCTGAAGCTGGGCCCTGGTCTGTTTAGACCTTTGTAAAGGCGAGCTAGGAGGATGAGAGCTGGCCATGTGGGCACCTTTATCTTATGTATTAAGCTTCCTGATCTGGCTGTTTCCTATTCCATCCATGTGAAACCTTGGCTCTTTCCTTGTACCACGTATTATCCGTCAGGTTATGTCTTTTTTGGGATCATTGGGCGTAATGTCAGTTGTATGTGAACTAATTGACTTGTTTGTACCCCTAGCGATCCTTCATGGAATGCCCTTTTTGTATTCGATACAGTCCACTTATTGGTTCATCTTCCTGCTGGTTGTGTCGTTCCTGTTAGGTCTAGTCATTGGCAGAACAGTACACCTAAAAATTTATATATGTATCCATTTTTTTTTTTTTTAAGATAATTGCATATCTCACTAATCATTAGCTGTAGTAAGTAACCTGGAGGATGCAAGGTTATTAAATCAAGTCTGAAGGAGTAAATAATAGACCATTTCTGAGAATTTACTCTTGAGTAAAGAAGAGGTATTAAAATGATTTCTTTATCCAGATTCTAAATGAATAGTAAATACTAAAATGATACACATCCTTTTGATTCCTTACAAGCAGAAAAGTGCTATGTTTTCTACTCCTAGTCAGTGCTGTATATTGGTCTTAAAAACAATATGAGAAAAGGGCTTTAATAAAAAAAAATCTTTGAAATATTATGGTCTTTGAGTTAGAAAATCTTTTGGGTATTTTGTTGGTGTTCCTGGCACCCAGCTTGCTCTACTCAGGTTTTCCATGTAAAATGGTGGTTTATGCTATCATGAGAAACAGTATTATATTAGTTTTTAATAGACAGATACCTTTTAGGTGACTCCATGCAAGAATCAGAAGTGAAAAGCAATCCCCTCAATCCAATGCGTTATACAGATTGAACATGAGCATAATGGAATAATTTGGGAGACCTATGACCCCATTTGTACATGTCATGTGAAGTGCGACAATAAAATGTATTTCACCACAAAGAAGTCAAAGATGTACTTGAAGAGCTCCTCTTTATGCTGTGAACTAGCGTATTGCCTCTCTTGCACCAGCTTGGCCAGGCATCTCTTTCACCAGTACGCCTGGAGTGAGTGGTTCTGAACCAGCAATTTTCCAGATCATTAGGCACTGACCAACCACCAGCTCGAGTCTTTCAGAAGATTTATTTTTAAGGATCTTTCAAAGCAGCAAATTCTTCTGCCTTTAAAACTGATATAGAAGCCTTTATATTGAAAAGCCTAGTTTACAGTCTGTGGGACTTGCATTGCAAACTTAGAGGACTGAACAAATTTTGAAGTAGATCTTTATGCGCTTCACATTTCTTCCCATACTGGGGCAGGAAGCTTTTATTCTGGTGAAGTACAAGAAGCTCCATAAAACCAGCACTGACTTCAGTAAGAAAGCCCCTGTAGTTGGGGCTCACAGAAGAAGTATCTGTAATTATTACCTTGAAAGGTAATAGAGCAGCAGAGAGAAAAAGTCAAACAGTAACACTAATGACACGACAGCAGGTGGTAAGTTCAACCTTTGTTTTGTATGAGTGAGTTCAATGAGAGCAGGTAACAAATTCTGGCATGAAACTTGTAGCACTGATGCAACAGGCATTGCACTGGTCAATGATAAAATGTGTTACATTCAGCTTAAAGCTATGGCACAATGAAGTTCTCTTGCCGTCTTTTTATCAATACAAAGCAGATTTATATATTAAAAAAAAAAATCTTGTCATTTTTTTAATCTTATTTTTTCCAAATGAAATCTTCCACTTCATTTTTTAATAGGACTAACTCAAAGGGACCAAAAGTAAATTGGAGAAAAAGTGGTTATAATGCTTACCCAAACCTTGGGAGACCATTTTGCCTCTGTATAGTTATTTGAATTCACATCTTGCATTATGAGGAAGAGAGCCTTAGCCATTCATGAAAGGCTAGCTGAGGTGCTGAGAAATGCTTCAGCCTCTGTCTTAACTGTCCTTGTGTAAGGCAGCATTCACACACCTGGGGTGAAAACCAGGTGCTCCCCTTTTCCAAGTGACTGCCTGAGCCAGCAGCCTAAAGGGTCATTCTCATTCCATGTCTTAGTGAAGGCTTACTTTACATCACATAGCCCAAGCTCAAGAGAAAGGCTTTTTGGGAAAGCCCTCCTCCACATAAAACAATGGCTGGAAAACATTTGCTCCTAGATAAGATCCTTGTCTGGTTTAAGCAGAGTAGACCTGAACTCCCAATGCTGAAGTGAGAAACCTCACTGAAAGGCCAAAGGCTGATGTGAGACAGTAACATTTTCAGTTAGGACAAGGGAAAAATTCTCCAGGTTGGGCATCATGTTTGGAAATGTCATTCCATATGTTGTCTCGTCCACCATTCAGATGCTTATCCAAAATCAAACATTACAAGGAGTTATCAAGAGCTCCTCATTTCTCCTGCAACCACCCAGGAGTACCCTAAGGGAAGATGCACATCTCCACAGGCAGAGGAAGGAACTGAATAGGAATACTCTGCCAAATGCAGAAGAAATGCAGCTTTATTCAGCAACACTAGGAATCTAGCTCAAATAACAAAATGCAAAGCCAAAATTACTCAGGAGTTTGACCTTTATAAAACTGTTTGGTGACAACCAGAACAGTTTTATAAAGGATGTGGGACAAGAAAGGGAGGGAGAATTTATTATGCTTTACAAATGATGTCTCAGTGCAGCCTGTTCTATGGACCCTCTAAATTAGTGCTGGAAAAGCTTAAGAGTGCATAGATTTTGGAATTGACTCTTTTTTCCCCAACAGTTTATGAAAATTTTGTGGGATAAATTCTTTGCGTAAACAGATCAGCTTTCCACAAAATTCACAGCCAGGTTTCTTTTTTTCATACAACAGCCCCCAAAAAGTGACCCTAAATATATTTTCTTAAGAGTTGATTCAAAAATAAATGCTGAGAACAAGAAGCAAGAAAATGACAATAGAAAAGAAAGTCCATTACAATGCCCGGACAGATCACAGTATCCTCTGTATATTACCATCTCTACCTTTTCCAAGCCCTTTGAGTTTTTGGTTTGTTCATTTCCCCCTCCTGCCCATCCCCCTCACCCCCACAGGTTCACATGATGTGAATTCAAATAACTATACAGAAGCAAACTGGTCTCCAAACTTTCCCCATACATAGATCCACATAGTGTGGGATCCGTAGACTGTGAACTGTAAATTATATTAACACAGCTTTTATATGAATTTTCAAAGCATTGTCATTTTCTTTCCTAGGAGAAGAAAGGATGTTTTGCCTAGTATTTTGATTGCTATTCAAAGAAACTGGAATAAAAGTTTTTTTCAGGAGGTAACAGCATCACTTGCAGCTGAAGCAACTTCACCTGATCCACAACATTTCTTGTTACCATGATCTAGAGAGTGAAGAAGGGAAGATGGTGGGTACAAGGTGATTGAAAGAATGTCAGAGTGGGATTCCTATTGTCTGACTTTGTCATGTAAGTAGGCATCTAGTATAAATCAGCCATGTCCAGTCTCACCATGGTCTTTGAGAAGAGACAGGCACCTTCAAAGGGCTCCTCTCCAAAGATGAGATGCTAAGATCTGTGAATATAAGTCTTTTTAGAAATATATTTTTTTTTTTTTTTCCTGAGAGATGGGCTCATAAAACATTTGGACCATAGGAGTAGACAATAAGAAGGTACAAAATATAAACAAAGAACCACCCATATAGCTTATTCGTGGTTGCTTGTCAGTTGAACAACACTGCTGGCTTCTACTATGCAGCATGGAAAAGTGTTGCATGAACTGTTACGGCCTCAGTGTAAAGTAGGATTTTCCCATAACTGCAAATTGTTTGGCTTTTGGTATTTCCCCTTAATATTCATTAATGCTCTATAGTTTGGATTAATAAGTACTTGTAATTATAGCTAATAAGCATCTGCGTGGATGATAAGATATACGGCGTGGATATCTTAATTTTGGTTTTCTTGCTGCTCTATGCTACAATTATATAAAGATATCACATAACAAGTAAACTCTCATTTAATGTAGTTCGATTATCTTTAAATCACCACTGAAGCAGTTTAATTAAGGCACATGGATTACATGACCAAGTGATACAGTGATGTTTACTTGAGCATTTCTGCCTACCTAGTGGCCTGAGAAAGACACTCTTCCACCTGGTGAATACTACTTATTTTCTCCAGTGGTGCCACTGGTTTCCATGGCATTTTTTTTTTTGTTACAGCTCATTGACTCGAACCTAAGAGCCTAACCATCCTTGTCAAACACATAGAAACCTGGTGGGTTAAGGTAGCCTCTGGTAACATTCTTCACATGACAGAAATGTCTCCACTCAGTAGATCTAAGAGCTTTTCTCACTAAGGAAATATTTCAGATTTCATCTATGAGACAATTCCTACTCCTGGCAAGAAAAATTTAGAGTAACAGTAAGACAGACTCACAAAATCATGATTTTCTTCAGCAAATCCTTATCCAAACTCTCTCAAGATTTTTAGTCCTTCACAGTACACTGGCAATCTGCAAAGAGCAATTTACCTTGATTACATTATTTCTGGCTTAATTTGAACTCAGGAAATTCAGGAATGGAGACATTTTGTAAGAATAAAGAGACCTCAGCCAGAGCTGTAGCGACTGAGTGCGTGATGGGGAAGGTGAAGAGAAAAGGAGGGCGATTCCCTCAGGGGATGGAACACCAAAGCACCGGGGTCTTAACTCTCCCCTTTCTGCTGACCAACATATAAAAGGTGAACATGAAATAGCAAGCTCTGTGCTTTTAACAGTTTTTTAAAGAGGTTTTAACAATATATGTAAAGAGCCAGCAGACCTGGAAGTGCCAAACCATGAACACCCTGTGACAAGGCAGAATTCATGTCTTTTCTCAACTGTGTTCACCAGAACTCAGAGTCACAATGATTTCCTCAGAGCAGGCTTTTTGATTCTCATGTGTCCCAAAAAGGACTCAGTGCAATATCAGAGCTGATATACAATGTGACAAAGTCATATCTTGCCTTTTAACCTTTAAAAGGGTCACTGAAAATTCAAAGAACAAAAACAACTTCATTAAAGGCTTTTTTTTTTTTTCTGAAAGTCTGGGAGAATTACAATAAATTATATAAAGCGGGAGGAAAAAAACTCACAGTTTGAGAATATAATATGAATTGTTTGGTGCTATGCCATGCTTTCATTGAAGACAGCACATATAAACGCATTCAATATTAAGTAAAAAAAGTCTCTCCTCAGTCACACAATGACTCCTTTATCGCCAGGCCCTTCTGAAGTTTCTTGTGTTCCATAATGGCAATGAGTTAAGACTTCTGTGCCTTCAAAAGTTTGTAGATGAAGCTCCTAAAAGGAAAACCTGAGTGGAGATGTCTTCTTTGAAATGTGCTTCCTATCTATTATTTTTCTCCCTGTTAGTCAAAGGTCAAATTTAATCAAGAAATGTAGATCGTTCTCCATACGTAACATAATTCTCTTTTGATAGCCTCTCATTCTTCACAATTTAAACAAACAAAAAAGGTTCTGAATTCTCTGTACTGTTTTGGAAATGTATATCCCTTAATTTCCTTTAAAAGCCCAAGAGTTTTGTATCTCCTTCAGTGTAAATTAATGTCTTCTATAAAATACATTTAGCTACAAAATGCTAGTCACTTACCTTCTGTACAATGTTTGCCAAGTCATGTCTCATTTTCTTCCTTCCCTTGATGTACAAGAAAGACGTAACCATCCACTACAATCTATTTTCTTGAGTGAAAGGAGAATGAAAGCAGAGGAAAAAAAAACCCTAAGAAACCCAAAAATTGTAATTGATTTTTAAATTTTTTTTCATTTGTAAGATTTTGAAAGCAGGAAATATTTGGGTCTCATTAGTTAGGTTCCTGTAACTAATAAATGCATGACTGTGTTCTATTTGGAGACGCTAACAGTGTCGATACAGCTTTAGTGATCGGGTACCACGTGATTGTGGGATTGTCCTCTGCTGAAGTGCTGCACAGCATCTCTGAACAGAGGAAAAGTACAAGCAGTTAGAGTCAAAGTGCATAAACTGCATATAGCTCTTAATTAGATGCACGCTTCACTGGCCTGATTTGGCATTCCCAAAGGGAATGGGACCTAAGACTGTCCATGCTCTTTGCATGGTCGCACTGGGAGGTTTGGGAGACTCTGTGCCTAAGGGATGTCTCGAGGAGCTGCAGGGCAGCTGAGCCCACTGTTCCCATGTGGCACATGGCACAAATGAACATAGTGGGACAATGATTAGCCGTACAATGAGGGAACAAAGCTAGCAGCTAAGCTTCAGCCTGTAGAAAAAGTCAGTGGGCTAATAAAGATATTATGATGGTATGTTATGATGAAATAACAAAGTTACCCTGGTATGCTGCCACTCCAGAGTTTCCTTAACACCTCAATTACTTGTTAGCACGGGAAGCAGTAAGCATGCTGCTCTTGCAACCTATACTGTATGGTAATCTTGAAGTCCTCCAATAGGCTGCTAGCACTTTCTGAGCAAAGCAGTTTTAATTCTAGTGACAGTGCTTGTGTACCCCTGTAATTGTTCAGCTGTTGGCCCCAAACAGCCTTACACCTCCATCTCTTGGCAAGTCCTGTTGCAAATGCTGCTTTTCAAAGTCTCTTCAAATTTTATTTTTCAAATGTTTGCAGGACTTCCTGTGCCACCTAAACGTCATCTCATGACAGGAAGTAGACACACGAGTACTTTAAATTTTGAAACGATAGAATGTCTTTTCCATCTACAAGGTGATGAGACACCCACACTAAGAAGGAAATGATCTGAAAAGCTCAAGTATAGAAGCAAAAGAGAAAGTACAGGCTGCTGTTTTGCAGCAGAGGATCATGCAGGTTATGAACTGGAGACCTTTGTAGCCTTATGGAAATAACTACAATAATAAACTTTGATGCTGAGAATACAAGAAGAGTTTGACAATGAGGGAGAAAGGGAAAGAAAAGAAGTGGAGGAGTCATTAATAGATTTACATGCTGTTTTATATGTTAACACAAACTGTTTAAGGTCTTAATTACACAGTCAGGTTTGACATTTCTGACTTAGTGTTTGTTCTGATAAGCATGACTTGGCTGCAGTGAGTCAGTCAGGTCTGCTCGGGACTTTGGTGAAATCAGGGTTCAGCTTAGTTTTCCCCAGGTTTTTTTTCCTTTCTTAATTTTACAATGTTTTCCCTTCTTTTATAAAATAATTTATAAGCATCCTGCTGAACTTCTGTTGAGAAAGGCATTTTCTCTTTAATAAAAAAGTGTAAGTCTACACTTAGGTTCCACAAGATGCTTTCAAAAGTGGAAATTCCCCCATTACATGGGTTCCAGGAACTTCATTTATCTGATGAAGCTGATGAATGAAGCTACATAGAACAGGAACATTGCTGAAGACAATGAAGATGCTCATAGGTTTCTGCCATTGCCTATGGCTTGTCAGAGTTACTAGAACACAGATTTATGGAAACATATTGGGCTTGCCCAACGGACACATCCCACTGAGCTACAGCACAAGTTTGTGTCTCTCCTTATAATTCAGTTGCATACAGATTTTGGAAGGAATGCCATCATTTTGGTAGAGTGCTTCCTTGTTTTTTAAGGAATAAAAACATAGAAATACTCAGATTGTTTTACTTCTGTCCCCCCATCAGAATCATTACCTAAGTGCCAATGTGGTCAGGATATTAAAGTACCTCCACAGGAGAAAGATGTAACATGCAGTGAAAAAATCCAGCTCAGAGAAACAAGTCTTGCAAGAATTTGGTTTCTGTACTCATCTCCTGTGTCTGGGTAAGTAGGGCTCAGAGAAAGGACTCTGGGTTCTGGTCATGAAGCATTTCATGACTCTAGGTGGTCCCACATCACTCAGGGCTAATGGAGAAACAACAGCCCCAGAGACTGTGTTTTATAGGTTGAAACACTGGCCTTTTCTTCTGCTGACCACTTGCCCAATATAGAATGCTATTATCATTAACAGACAGATCAGCAGCCAAACTCCTCCCTCCACTCCCACATCACACACCAGAGATCCAAAGTGCCAGACAGCCAGAGGGAGTCAGTGCACTCACCCACCACAGTGGACATGAAGAAGGGAGCAAGCCAGCCAAGGAGCCAAGCCATGAACACTGGTAGCAGCCAGGCCATGAGCCCAGTTATAGAGTAGAGACTCAGAAGCAGCTTCATGTTCTGGCCCTGTCATCATGGGAACTCCACTTGCCACAAAGAGCCAGGGAACCCTGACATTAGCCAAAATTCTCACACAACACATCCACTGTGTAGACAAACCTCCCAACCCCACTGCCAGGGGGAGGTGACTCTTATAAAGGCGGCTTCTTCCTCCACCTCCAAGTTAACGTGGAAGGTGATCTCCTCATCAGTTCCCACCCAAGGCTGGCCAGACCCTGGGTGAAAAGCAATCAGGAGGGTCTTTCTTGCCTTGTTATTAAACATCCATATAGAAACCCTCATTCAAGGCTGGGGGTTTAATGCCAGCATTTCAGCTATGGAGAGTTGAAAAGAGCTTTTTGGGCTTTACCTGCTGCCCTGACAAATTATGCTTGTCTTGTCAGAGTAAAAGGGTCATCACGGATGGACAACTTCTGTGAGCTGTGTGATGCCCACAGCCTGCCTGTGGAACCACCTTGATTTTTCATTTTCCACAAATCTCAGCCTGGAAAACACCGGGGACAATCAAAGCTGTGCTGAGTGCTGTTTTGCTGCTGTTTGCTTCCACACCGGTGGGAGCAGCAACAGCGTTATTCTGAGCCTCTGGAAGGGGGCAGTGGATCATGACTGACCTCACCTGTGAGGATGCTAGGACGGCACTGTGCCCATGACCGTTAGTGCAGGTTAATCCATGTGTCAGTGTGGTTATTCTGATGCCTTTTGGGACTTGATGGACTTTACCTTCCACATTAGCATGTTGATTTTAAGAAGTTTTTTGGCTGTCAGGTACCTGGGAAGAAGCAATGCTACAGACAGGATCAGAGGAGCTCAGGTGTTAGCTGGGCACTGCATAGAGGTCTTATTACCCAAGTGGGTCAGAACACTGAACTGTCAGATGCAGGATAATAACATTAACAAGGTCGATA
>NW_008585125.1:17051-33935 GCF_000691845.1 Merops nubicus
TTTCCCTCCCAGTAAAGACAGTATGATTAACTATGTGACTCTGGTGCTCTGTGATGTCCTGCCAAGCCTGGGTATAGGATCATGTACTTGGCCATTACACATGTTATGTCAGTTTTTCAGATAAATATAGAAAGGTAACAATTTTCTGAAATATTTATTTGTAAAGGCTATTCAGGAAAAAAAATCAGCCTTATTTGACATGTAGAAAAAAAAAAAATTTTTCTCTTCTTCCTTCTTTGAAACCTTGTTGAAACCTCTATACAGGCTCACAAGCTACTGAAACCATGGGACCTACTGGAAACTCTGCAGTTCATTTGGCACTGCAAGTCCCCAGTTTTAAAAAAAAAGAAATACCCAAGAAAATCCATGGGACAAAGCATTTTTCAAATATGACAGGAAAAAAAAGAACAAATACAACTTGATTATTTTGGGCTCTAGAAATTCAAATTTGTCATTTACAATGGGAATAATAATAAGTGTTGAGAAAAAAAGCTAATCTCATTAAGCAATGCTGCTTATTAATGAAATAGCTTGCGTCAGTTTGAAGGTACTAGTCATACTCTGAATAAATTGTAAACTATAAAGACTACTACAATATATAATATCATGGGTAAAAAAAAAAAGGGAATTGTAAAAATTCCAGCCCTTGATTTTTTTCCTTAATTGAAATTCACATTTTATGAGTGTAAACGCACACTAAGAAGATAAGGACTATATTAGATCCATTAAACTGTCTGGTTTGAGCAGGACAGCCTGGCTTTCTTCTTCCAGTCTCCATTCAGTCTCCCACCCTGTGTCTGCTCTGGTTGCACTGATACTTTGGTTGAAAAGCTTGTCACAGCAATTCCTGAACAGCACTGGGAAGGAAAACAAGCCCAGACAACAGATCCAACAAGTCTAGATCAGATGCTGAATTATTTTCCTAAAGGGCAAAATGAAAATGTATTTACTAAAGAGCATTATTCCTCCTTGTGCCCTCTTTCAGTGTTACCTCCCTAGCTCCTGGATTAAAGGTTTTCTTCACTTCTGCCAACGTGTATTATCTGTGCATTTTAACTGCCTTCTCACTATCACCAGTGTTTAAGATACATTTTTTTTTTTTTAACCAGATGATGTATTTTATTAAAAAGTAGAGATACCTAGATAACTTGTGTACCTGGTATGTGGTTTTGATCCAGGTGAAGGCAACACAGAGGAATTTTCCAAAGGATTTATGTGTGTCATTTTATGAACAATTTGTATTTTGTATTGACTCTGTTTTCTCTTGGCAGGAAACATTTTTCACATTTATACAGCCCCTGTCTTGAAGTATGATTCTTTGCATTTCAGAAGAATCTAGTCAACGTCCCTGAAGGAAAAGATGGCAAGGCCTGGTGGAATCTACTTAATAACATAAGTGAGCAAGAATCTCCCAGCTTCCTCTTCTCATACACAACTCAATAAATGCATATCAACACTAATTAGAAAACAGCAATTGACTCAGTTCTTGATGGCAGCAACAGGGGATTTATCCAGAGAGAATAATCTTTAAATATATAATTGAATATACCATTTGGTGTTATAGAAAAAAAATGCCAAAACTAACCAACCAACTGAAAAAAAAGACAACATAGAAGATAGCATAATCAGGTTGTACTGGTCTGATCTGAAGATCTGATTTCAAGTCTAACCTGAATCCTCTAAGGGGGCCACATTTTGTGCTCAGGCTCTCAGTCTTGCTCAATATTATTAATGACAAAAACTCTCAGAGAGATTTAGAGAAAGAATCAGTCTTTGTTCACTAGAATGTGGTCCAGCATAGACCACGCAGGGCACGGTGACAAAGCACTTTTTAGGTCAAGTGGGAGACAGTACATCATATCAGAAATGTCACTGTCACAGCAAGATGTCTGCTTCACAAAAGACTTCTGTTGTTACCACGTTGAGAGATGGGAGGTGAGGGCATGCGGAAGGTTTTGTGAGCCCTGTATCTACATCTCAGAAGAGGTAGGAAGCCCTCAGCTGGGATACGGAGTATGATCTTGGAACAACTGCCTTCCCTGTGATTTCAGTTTGCCCAGGACTGTGAATCCTTTGTCTTTATTTCAAAATTGTTAAGTTGTTGTGTAGTGTGCTTGTGTGTATAATGGTATAAATTCTTGCAGCTTTTACACTTTCTCAATCAAATTCTGTTCTTTTGTAGTTGTCACATACAGGACGAAGCTGTGGCTCATGTTTATGAGTGTGAACGTGGAAATATGGTTGCAGTTCTGTGTGGACTGCAATGAGTGATAATTATACCATGGCATTCAATAAAGCAATGGGCTGAGATCATAGACCTATAACAGATAGAGATGTCCACTGCCTCTGTGGATACTATTAATGCTTTGTTCTCTTTGCTGGACGATTCAGTCAGCCATCATTCTAGTAACATAGCAAGGAATATGCAACAAAAATATGTGAACCAGGTGTATAATTACTTGGATATGCAGCATCCTAATTTTATCGATCTTCCAAATAAAAAAATTAAAGATATTAGTGTACTTTGCCCCCCTTTTTATGAGGATGTAACTTGCTGAGATAATGATTTTTATCATTACAGTGAGCTTTTACTGCTAGGAAAATTTATTTTGGTGATACATTCTTGTTGTCAAGTGTATTATGGTAGCAATTCTATCCAGAGATCCTACACAACTGGCCACACCCAGTGGTGGAAAACCCCTCTATTTCAATATATTTACTGATGTCTTGAGATAATGTCTTGGGAAGTACACTGTTAATGAAGTCATTCGACTGTCTTTACAAGTAAAAATTAGTTTTCTAGAATTCATCTGCTTCTGGGAAGGCAATATCTAGAGTATCATCACGCTACAAAACTGCCATTCTTCATATTTTCAAGCTTCCCAAGTAAGGTACCTCTCCTGTTGAACTTCTCACATATCCACAGTCAACTTTCTAGTGCTTCATGTTTTAAGTAATTTAACAAGATAAATGTAGCTTTGACTCATAGGAAAAAAACCTTCCTAGGCATGTTTAGATCTGTAATTTTGTCTGTCAAACACCAGGAAAGGGGAAGATATTTTCCACAGAAGAATTTTGATGTTTCTTTCCATGGTTATATTCTAGAGCCTTCACAGCTGCATAGCTTCCAAAGGAATAAGGGAAAGCTAGATTTCTCAAATTTAAACTAACACAGAACATTTTTAGTCTGCACTGTGCATAAGATTGTGTTTTGCGTTTGTAAAATATGCCTTGGGTTTAGTAAAAGAAGAATAATCCTTTAATAAGTAAATCTATAAGAACTTTAACAGTCATCTTCTGTGGTGGTAATATTCTCTTGAAACATAGTGAAAAAATTTACTAAGTTGCATAAATAATGATAAACAGGATTTATTGCATATTCATTGAGTCTGATTTACTTTCAAAAGGAGAAATTTAGTGTCAAGCTCATCTGACTGGAGCATGAATCTTAGACTGGTCATTAAAAACTACTGAAGGGGAGCAGAATTTTTTGGTCTTATTTTATCAGTTGTGTAGGATTGTTTCTGGATATAATGGCATTCCCAGAGCAGGCTAAGATTGCATATGAATCATCAACTCCTCTCAAATCCCAGGACTGTGTAACTTGGGAATAATAATAAAGCCTGCTTTGACACTGAAACTTCTTCCAGACCGGTGTAAACTCAGAGACCATCTTTGCTTTTCAGAAAGCTAGAGGATAGTTGATTGAGGAAATTTTTGAGCTCTAAACCTGAGCTCCAATCCAGAAACTGGTGACCATGTGCTCAAGTGACTGGGCTGTGCCGAGAGTCAGGGTGTGCTTGAGAGAGCACAACACCCCACTGGCCCAGCACAGCAAAGCAGTGCTGGGAGTCAGGAACGACGGGATAGGATGCAGGACAGCAAAGCTGCAAGTGTTAGCTACTGCTACTGCCCTGCCTCCTAATATGTTCCCTCAGTAAGATGCAGAGCTGAGATGGGTGGGATGAAGTGGGAAACGATTCTGCGACTGCAATTGACTCCTCTTTGGCTCTGTGTTATGTCTAAATTTAAATTACAAGGTCACACTCCACGTAGGGTAACTTCTTCCCTCTGAAGCTTCTCAACTCTGGGTGAACCTGAGCAGATCTTTTAGGGGACAGGAGGAGAACCATCCTTGCCGTATACAATAACCAGCCAAAACCCATGGGAAAGATTGCCTCAGAACAGGCAAACCGAATCGTTTGTGTGCTCTTCACAGCTCCCTGACACTGTCAGCAGCATGTGTTGTTGCATTACTCAGTCTCAAATGGATCCCAGCTTTAATTGCTCTTCCACTTTCCTGTGCATTTTTATAGCACTCAAGAATTACTTCAAAGGTGCTATTGTTTTTCTAAAATGTATCTTATTGTCAAAACGAGAGCTGAGGTGTTCTATGCAAATGCTGCCATTCAGCTTTGGCTTTGCATGTAACTGGATTGCTTTGAACAAGGTTAACCAGTAGGTTGCTGCTGTTTACCTGTAGATAAATCAAAAGTTTAAGGGGGCAGGAGGTGCTCTCAGCTACAGACCATTGCAAGAAACAGGGGCCCAGCTGCTAGGGCAGTGTCCCAGCCACACATCCCTGCCAGCTCCAGCGGTGTTGGGATGGTGTCGTGAGGAAAGGATATGCCATTGGCAGATGAATGAAATGATGTCCCTCTCTCTGGACCCACTCAGCACATTAACAGCTGGAGAAGGGAAAGGGCTCTGGAGCCCGTCTTCCCCCTGCTTGTGCCCTGAAAATAGCCCCTCATGGGATATGGGACAAAACCCACGCAGAATCACGTGGGCCCGACCGCCTCCATTTGCCGCCCTCTCACTCATGGTGATTCATTTCTTCTTAGGCACTGAACACTGAAGGAGCACAGAAACAGAAAAATATCGGGTGTGATGTGAGGCCATAACAGAAAACACAGTTTAAACAAAAAAAAGAAGGTTCCAGAACTTCTACCAGAAGCAGAAAGAATATACATGTATATATTTACATATATTTTCTATATACTGTCATGATTCATTCTGCAAGATCCACTTATCTTAAGCTAGTTCTGGACCCCACAAAAAAAACCTTGCCTTGCATTGTATAAAAGCCTGTTGTACCAAAGGTGATATTCAAGACTGAAAGCTGTTGTTCAACCAGAAAGGACCTTTTGTACTTGAAATCAGTCTGAATACGCTTGAAAAAGCATGTATTTTTAAGAGACTGGGGTTGGATTATTTTCTTAAAGGCACACAAGACTTCAGCTGATGTAGTTTAAGAAATGCAGATTTTTAAATAAGGCTAATTTTCATGGAGGCAATCTTCTCTTCCAAATAAGCTTTTACAAATTTTCACAATGGTTATTTTCAGAAGTGTTTTCTGAAGTCATTACACATTTTCTCTCCCTTATGAAAACTTACAGAAATTTCAACGCAGTGCATTTCTTGAACTTAAATTGATAGAAGGTTTTACATTTCAGGTGAAATCTTTCAAATCTTAATAAATGGTAAAGTTCTTTTAATTTCTACAATGAAAGCATTTTCTATTGCTTTCTTAAGGCTGTATCCACACTACCAATGAACTAGTCTAAAACTTTTTTTGTCTATATCCACTTGCAAAAAAGAACTTTGCATTCTGCTTCAGCTCTCATTTACCAGAAAAAAAATTATCTCCTTATATTGTCTTTCCTTTCATTGATTCTAGTGTGTTGATTGGATTTATAATGACTATGAGCACATAGACTAAGACTAGACTTAATCTTTGCAAAAATGTCAAACCAATACAGAAATGTGTCACATGCTGGTGTTAAATTTCTCCCGTTGCTGTGCTCCTAAAAATAAAGCACATACAATCCTTTCAATAGTATTAAGCAAAGCAAGTTATCAATAGTCTGCAAGCAGATTCTTTATTAAACTCCACTCACAAAGTGGAACAAGGCCCCAGAGTCTTCTTTCTGATCTCTTCAAAGATCACTGTAGTGGTCTCAGGTGTGTGTTGTATTTACACATTTCTGTTGGCTCAGGCAGGATCTAATTCACTCTAGTACAAACATAAAAATGAAAATAAAATAAAGATAGTTGAATTCTAGATTGTTTTCTGAGCCCTTGTTTGTTACTGTAACTCTACCCTAAACATTCTGAATGCTTTGTCTATTTATGATGGCAATTCCCATCACCACTTGGTGAACAGGTCTTTCTTCTACCAGAAGTGATTTTGTGGTGTTGACCTAATGCAGCCAGGTATACAATCTTGATTTGCAGAGGTGTTCTTCCTTTTCAGGGATTATAGAAGTAAACACTATAAAACCATTAGCTTCTGTGGAGCTGCTCTCCTCTGTTGTCAAACAGCCTTGGGCAGCCAAGATTCATTCTGCTCACCCAGGAACAACTATTATGCTAGCACAAATTCATTTGACTTCAGTCAAGTTCCTCTTCACTTACACAGCACAGAAAGATCAGAGTGGACCAGTTGTCTTTAGCAATGTTTTTCTTTGTTGCTGGATGGATAG
The DNA here is from genome assembly GCF_000691845.1 of Merops nubicus. NCBI lineage: Eukaryota > Metazoa > Chordata > Aves > Coraciiformes > Meropidae > Merops > Merops nubicus. Next base: position 23,537 of record NW_008585125.1, read on the forward strand.
CATATCCAAAGTTTAATTTAATAAAATCAATGTATCTAGCATAAACCAGATAGACTAAGCTCTGTTGACAAAATGGATATGTTATTTTCAAGGACACTGATTCATGGTCTTCCAATGAAAAAGAGCATTTAACAGGTTTATTGTTGTTGAATAAGCAGTACAGAAGCTGGGGAAGGTCGATTTACATAATGGTATTTTTATAATTTTGAAAGCCTTTTTCTAGGTATGAGAATACATTAGGCAAAAAGCAAACCTTTTATTTATTGTTTATTAGAATCACAGGAGCATGTAGGCTAGAAGAGAGGCCATCCTCTCCAACTTTCTGGTCAAAGTTGCTCAGTCTGTGTTCAGTCTCTCTTTGTATGTCTCCAAGGATGGAGACTCCACAACTTTTAGTCACCTGTTCCTGTTCTTGACCACCTTCATGGTGAAATCTTTTTCCTTGTATGCAATTGGCCTTTCACTTTCTTCAGCTTGTGACTGGTTCTTATTTTCCTTTCTCTGTGCAGCTCTGAGAGTAGTATAACTTTATCTTTTCTATGATTTCCCATTGTGCAGCTGAGGTGACCCTTAAGATCTCTATCTAGCCTTCCATTTTAAGGCAGAGCAATCTGACATCTCTGTGTCCCCAATGTCCATCATGTGCACCAGACCCCTGATTGTTTTAGTGGCCATCCACAGGACTTTCTCCAGTATGTAAATGTCTTTTGGGGAGCACCTAACTGCATGTTTGTACCACAAAATTTTCTTTCGTTTCCCTTTTTTTTTTTTTTCCCATCATAAAGCTCATATTTCAAAAATTGTGAAGTCAGAAGAAAGTGCGGGATTTCTAAAACTCTTCCAGCTTCTAGCTATAGGCAGCCTTCCTTTTCTGGAAGCGAGATGATGCTTCCAAAACTTTACAAGCTCTGAATCTAGATATCCTTTTACGTCACCAAAGGTGAAAGAGTGCTGGTGGGTGAAGCCAACAACTTGTGAAAGAACTAGATGGACATGTATTGCCTTTCTTTGTGACATGGTTTAGTGGTGGCCTTGGCTGTACTAGGTTAATGGGTTAACTCAATGATCCTAAAGGTCTTTTCCAACCTAAACAATTCCATTTTTCTATGGCCTTGTGTTATCTGTTGCAGACCTCAGAAAAGGATATGAAAGCTGTCAAGCCAGTCCTCCAAAGACAGCGTTATCCAAGAAGAAAAATATCTTTGCATTGTTGTGGTGGGTTGACCCTGGCTGAATGCCGGGTATCCACCGAAGCCACTCACCTCAAAATCACTCACCTGCTCAGCTGGACAAGGGAGAGAAGATATGATGAAAGTCTCATGGGTCAAGATAAGGACAGGGAGACCACTCAACATTTACTGTCATCATCAAAACAAGTTCAACTTGAAAATTCATGTAATTTATTGCCAATTTAAATGAGAGTAGGATAATGAGAAATAAACCCAAAACTTAAAACACCTTCCCCCACCCTTCCCTTGCTCCCAGGCTCAACTCCACTCTTAATTTTCTCTACCTCTCTGCCCCCTCAGTGGCACAGGGAGACAGGGAATGGAGGCTGCAGTCAATCTATCCCATGTTGTTTCTGCCACTCCTTCCTCCTCAAGGGGAGTAGTTCACACACTCTTCCCCTGCTCCAGCCTGAGTTCCCTTCAATGGAAGACAGTCCTTCTTGAATTTCTCCATCGTGATTCCTTCCCATGGGCTTCAGATCTTTGTGAAGCGTTCCAGCATGGGTCCCTTCCATGGCATGTAGTCCTTCAGGAACAGACTTCTCCAATGTATCTGCCCCACAGGGTGACATGTCCTGTCAGCAAACCTGCTCTGGCCTGCGCTCCTCTCTCCACTGGTCCACAGGTCCTTCCAGGAGCCTGCCTTAGCAGGGTTCACAGCCTACTTTGAGCACTCACCTGCTCCGGTGTGGTCTTCCTCAGGCTGCATGTGGGTATCTGCTCCACTGTTAATCTCCATGGGCTGCAGAAGCACAGCCTGCCTCACCATGGTCTTCACCACGGGCTGCAGGGCACAATCTGCTCCAGCACCTGGACTACCTCCTCTCCCTCCTTCTTGGTGTGTGCAGGGTGGTTTCTCTCATATAGTCTCACCCTTTTCTTATGGCCGCTGCTGTTGTTGCACACATTTTTTTTTTTATCCCCTTCTTAAATATGTTGTCACAAAGGTGCTACCACTCTAGTTGATTAGCTCAGTCCTGGCCAGTGGTGGAACCATCTTAGAGCTGGCTGTCATTAGCTCTTATTTGACATAGGGGAAGCTTCTAGCAGCTTCTGACAGAACCCACCCCTGTAGCCCCTCTGCTACTAAAACCTCATCATGCAAAATACAGTTGCCTATGAAAAAGAAGGTTGCAGTTCCAAGCAGCTCTTTTGCCTAACATTACTTTTTTTTTTTCTAGAAGCCACTGCAGCCAAACTGCTGGGACTTTTTTTGCCAGGGGCATTTACCTCGGGGAATAGCAGAGAAGGCCAAGATGAGAGAGAACTACGCTACCATTTTGGTGGTATCTCCACTAAGCAAAACTCAAATTGGAATCTGCTATGGAAGATAAATCTGGAAAAAATTAGTTTAGGTCAGCCAGAAAATTTCCACAAAACCTCCTTTGTTGGTTTCCCTTACTGGCATTAACTATGTTCACAGCCTGTGTACATTAGAACAAAATTATATCACTTCAACAGCAGTGCCAATTTTGGTAAAAAGATGGATCAGGAGAGGTAACTGAAGTACTACTCCGATTTGTATGAGAGCAAAATCGGAAGAAATAGCAGCCTTTTTCTCTCCTTGTGAGAAGCAGGGCAAATTTCCCCAGTCCACGAATTCGAAAGGCATTTTTTTCTTCTGCTGCTCAGTGGTGCTTCAACTTTCCAGTGCACTTGGCCAGGCTCTCAGTGGCTGCGACATGGCTTACTCGTGGGGTTTTTCTTTTGCGGTCTTCTTAGGACTGTCTTTTGGCATTACACAGCTCTCTGATGCTGTGTGGGCGTGCACATCTACTTGGATGGTGGTAATGCAAACCAGGCCAGACTGGAAGAGAGACTGGGGTGCTGTAGAACACCCCAGCTATAGCCCGCATCGCATCCTATCACTTGGTTGATGAGCATGGTTGTGAGCAGGGGCATCTCTGACAATTAGGTTTAGAAAGGCAAAATGAGGTCTTCCCACAACAAAGAGCCTCACCAGCCAGGTGCTTCTTGGATGGTATTCTGCTCCCTACCTGCTATTATTATTCATGCTGCTTTTAAAATCTAATATTTATTAGAACTCCACAGTTAAACAAACAAATGAGATGACATCCTTACAGTAAAAGCTTGTTGTTCTCGAGAAAGGCAGAGCACTGGCATCTGTCTGCTGTTCTCCTCTATTTGAAAATGATCTCTGAGAATTTGGAACATTATCCAAATCTAATATTCAAGCAATTTTAACAGTCATGTTATGGTATTCTAGCAATTCTGTCTATCTAGAAGACAGGCACTTTGAAGGACTCCATTTGGTTGTTTGGCAAAGCTGCATCTGTAGAGTAAGAAGCATGTTGCTATAAAATATTACATTAAAATATTTCTTTCCTCTGCTCTGTTAAGGCAATTTCAGACCTTGCATATCAAAGTTGCACAAGTGAGACAAGCTCAGAGCCCTAGATGAGCAGGGATGATTTCCACCACAAATAACGCTATACCTATCAGGGAACTAGCACGTTTGCACAGATATTTTTCATCTTTCACTATTTTGTCTTTTCTTTCCAGAAAAGTGCCAAATCCTGCTGGCACCACTTGGCATCACTGGGTTTCTGCTATGAGAAACAAAATACAAGCCAATGCAAAATGATGGCTGCCATATTCACAAGAGGAAAGAAATTAAGAAATGTAGGAAAAGACAAAGCATTTTGTATTAAATTTTAAAAGAGGAAGTTTACTTTTTGCTTAAGGAAAAGGCTTTTCTGGTGGGTGTCTTAGTTGGGATTCTTGCAAGTGGCATTCTTCCTCTGCAACTGTGATGCTGGTTTAGACTTCTTCAATGAACATAAAAATATACCTTTCATAAATGAATACATCATCTCCATGCTGGTAACATATTTTGCCAATACTAAAAATGGATCCAGTCTATTAGGTCAAAAATGCATTTGCTTTTACTGCACAGGGTAATGCTGTCACCTGGGTCATGGAAGCCTTTTACTGGGAGCCTTCTGTGGTGGAGCACAAAGTCTTTGGCACCTTTGGGAACAAACTGAAGTTATATCATATGACAAAATACTGTGCTTTTCCAGGGCTTTTGTATCAGTTATGCTGGTACTCACAAAGGGACAAGAAGTAATGTTGGAGGTGAGAGCAATGTTTCAGAAAAAATGTTTCCTTCATAAGTCAGTAAAAATTTCTATTTCAGCACTATTTAATTTTTAAAAGTGTTCCTGAATTTGTATAAAATTGTACATCAAAATATGAGCAGCAGCCTATAAAAGTCAGAGCATTTATTTAATAATTTTTAAATAAGGCAGTTCGGTGTTTTTATTCCTAGGTTATCTACATTTATTTAAAAAATTCTACATCAAAATTGAAAAAAAATCATTCAATTTGAGGTTGAACAAATTGTTTCTTCAACCTGGACAAGCATTGTAGAGACAGGGAGGAGGCTGCTTTTTACAAGACATAAAAATAAATTATTCATACGGCTTAAATACGATGTATCTATTATTTAGTATTGTCCTGTTCTTTCAGTTTCACATTAGTCAGACAGCAAAAATGGAGGAAAGAGAGACAAAAGTTCTGTGAAGGATAATACAGGTTCATCACATTTGGTATCATAATAAATTATACTTGTCTAATAAGGTAATGTGCCATAGATCTGTAAAGGAGAGTACAATTAATTAAAAGTGCTGTATGATAAAGCAGGCGAGTTCTGCCTTGTAACTGTGGAGAAGGAGCACCTTAGAGTCATGAAGCTGGGAGCTGCTCTCACTGATATTCCAAGGCAATTCTTTTGACAAGTGCAATTGATTTTTTTAAAATGTCAACAGCCTGATTCCTGACTGCCTTGGCTCTGTTATTCCACAAAATGCTAGCCACAGCTCCAAGGAGGAGGGAAAGCATCCCAAAACAGAGGAATTTAATGTGTTCATGGGAACTTTTGCTATGGGGAAATGTTCTCCAACGCCTATGGAAGAGAGGGTGCTTGTGGAGAAAAACTCAAAAAGTTAAAGCATAAACTTTATATTCTGATTTCTATAGCGAGTCAAAAGAAAGAGAAATTTTAAGTAATTTGGTCTCCTCTGGCTTACAGATTGGAGAAAACAACCTGTATCTTTCTCAGAGCTTGGTTCCCAGTGGAAAAGTATACCCATAGAAGAGGAACTGCATGTCTGATTTCCTGCCAAACTCTGTCTTTAATTCGTAGATGTTTTATTATCTCTCTCACTTCTCTTTGCACAGTTGCATTCAATTCTCAGCAAGTGCTTTCATGCCAGGAAGCTGTTACTCAGAACAGAAAAGCCTTGCTACATATTTTATGAGGGACCTTAACCACATGCGTGGAAAATGTTTATTTTATAAGTGTGGAATTGTCTCCTGGGGATGTTTTGCTTCACAAATGAGTCTAATGAGCATTAGAAGAGCAGTTTTGTTCAGGAAAATGGTAGGGTTTTTTTGTCCTTAATTTTTTAATTACAGGCCCTGACCTAGAGGACTAGCACGAAACCATAAACAGGTCAGGATTACTAGCAACATGCCTTTTTCATCAGTGCCACCAAGGGGCATACACCAGTCTGTATCCCCCATGCTGTATGGCGGTGATGTAGGGTGAACTCCTCTGCTGAGTGTCCTGCTGTCCCCCAGGAGCCCTTGTCCCCTCTGCTCTTTGCCAGGGACCTGCCAAGACTCACAACAAGCCCAAGGAGTATGAACACTGTAATGGGGCATGGGAACATCATGCACACCATGCAACTCAGTTTTCTCACAAGACAAGACTTGAGGTCAGTTGTAAACAGATTTACAGGGGAAGGAAAAGATAAAACAGCAAAATGTGTTCTTACAATTATAGTTAACAAGGGAAACTCAGTTCAGCTGGCTGGTGGTCTATGCCCATTGCCAAAAGTTCTCCCCTAGCCTGGGATAGAAGGAAACCTTCCTTCCCCTCATTATCTAGTTGCCTTCCTTTTGTTTCCTCTAACTGATCACAGGAACAATATCTTAATTTGCTCTAGTGGCTTATATAATTTTCTGTTGTGGTCTGTTTTAAGGTTACTTGATTACCATGCCTGTATTGTAATATGAATGGACTTTTTTTTTTTCTGTCAATACAGAAGACTGATCAGCACCCAAAAAACAACTGGCTTTTTACCCTCAGATGTAGTGGTAATTGCAGCCCATGGGTACCATCGGAGTGACCCTCCCTATGTACCGTACCCAAACCACCTCACGGGGGCCAGCACTGCCTGGGTGGCTCTTTTGGCCAGATACCACCATCCTTTTCAAACAGCAACCTAGACTTTAGAGCAAATGTCATGTTACTTTTCACCACCATTTTTTTTAAAAATAGAACAGGTTTCTCTTGCTACTCCAGATCTTGCAATAAACATGTCAGCAACAGCCACATCATATGTATATAGTGTGTGTATTACCCAGGTATATCTACCTGTATCTGGGTATATCTATTTTCATAGCTGATATTTATTTTATGTCACAAGGATTGTCAGGCAATTGTTGTAATATCTTTACCTACCTATGGCTTTTAATGAAAACAAATAGCGCCTACAAAAGTAGCTGTTATTACTAAACAGTCAAGACAAAAATGAAGCAAAAAGAATTTTTTTTTTAAACTGTTCTTGGCTTTCATGTTAAATCTATTGTACTAGAAATGTGCCAAGTGAAACTGATATATGACAAATGGAAGCCCAAAAACCATCTGGTCATGTACATATTGTAATGGTTTGAAACCTGCTGCCCCTGGTGGGTGGAGATCTGAAACCCTAAACCAGGTACAAGCCTGAATGAAAGGGGCGTACACCTGTCCTATTCCCACTCCCCTTTTCCTGTCCTTGGGACTTCCTGCCAAGGTCTATAAAAGGGGCGAGAAAGGCACACCTCTTCCTCTTGCTCTCTTGCTCTTGCTCCTTTGACCTTCTACCTGGGCACACGCTGCTCTGCTGCTCCCTGTGCTACACGTGGCCGTGGCCATCTTGGAGACCTGGGCCTGATCTACAGACTCTTCCCTGCCTCCATCCACGTCCAAGGATTGTGCATCCAGCTTCAATCCACCTCAATCCAGCGGGATCCAGCACCGGGGAGCCTCAGCACAGCATTTGGGTTTTGTATATTTGGAAGTTTAATCTTCCTTGCCTTGTTGTTCCTACAACCCCCTTTCCCTGTTAAACCCCTTCCCTTCTTCCTTTCTGTTCCCTGTTAAAAAATATATTTCATTTTGTTAATTTTCAATTTGGTGCAAGGTTTTCATTACCCCTGCCTTCCTTATTTACCTCTCTATCTGGGAAACTGAGGGATAAGGGAGGTGGGACACAATTCTGCCTTCTAATCGGGACAGAACACATATGTAAATATCTATGTGTATCCCTGTTTTGAAAACACAAACACAGAGGGCTAGAATCATCTGCAGCTGTAGCTGATGTTCATCTTGAGTAATTTTTGTGCTAGGAATGTGGAACTAGTAAGACAAAAGTGAAGAGAAGTGAATGTGCTCATATGCGGACGAGAGTTCTGACTTTCAGAAAGACTGAAGCTCTTCTGTTATCAAAATCACAGTAACAATAAAAGCCCATGCCACAAAATCAAGTATGCATACCCTGCACATACAGCTATTACCAAGGGAACATCAAGTTTCTGCAGTGTAAGTCTATAAAAAGGTATTCTGAAAACAGAAAGCTAAATCCAAATATAATTGCAATTTTCCTGGTGCCTTGACAGTCCTTTATACTGTGTATTTGTGAAAGCAGTCCATTTTATCCTAGTAGGAGAGTGTGCTACCCTGTGCTGACTTTGCTCAGTGCTGTTTGCAGAATAGATGTCTTTTTGTTTGGCACTTGCTGAGTATACAGAACACAGAGAACAGTTTAAATTTTACCATCTGTAAGCAACACCACAGTAATGTATCTGTTGCTTACACCAGCAGAAAAAACCTCCAGCTCTCAGTGGTTCAAATTTTTCCTATTTTCTCTTCTACTTCTATCCCATTCCCTTGCATGATCAAAATGTAGTAATTGAGATGTCATAGATGAGCTCAAAAAGAAAAAAAAATCTGATTTCTGGAGCAAAAATCTTAGTTTTGTATGCCAAATGAACAGTGCTTAAGACTATGGAAAGGTAGTTACTTGGTCACCCAATCTACATACACATTCCCTTTCCAAAAAGGCAGTTTGTGCTGTGTAGATAACATTTTTGTTATATTTTTCTTCTTAGCTAATATTAAGTTGAGAAAAAAAAAGTGGCTCGTTCCCACAACATGGAAACTATTTTCTTTGCTCCAAGAGAGTTGCTTGAAACAGGCCAATCACTTTATACTGTGCTGTTCTCTGGAATATACATCCTGCTGGTCCCCCATATGCAGGAAAAAGGCAAGTCTTAAATATCAGAGACTTTATATTTGTAATAATATAGGTTATTACACATTAAGAAGAAAGAACAGAATTTATTTCTAAAGAACATGTTCTCTCTTCTCAGTGGTAATTTTTGTATTTTTTTTGTTATAGGTGATAATCCTCATAAAAAGGGTCAGGTTTTAACAGTTCCATGTCTTAAGTGCTTGTTATCTTGCTTATAGTTAGCAATTGCAGGAACTTTCATTACTTCAAAGATCTCCCCTGCTGTGAAGCAGTTAATTTTGACATTGTCAAAGAGATGACAGCCCCTTTGAACAATAAAAGACTTTTGATTCAGTGAAGCAATGGCATTACTTCACTACATAGCACCAAAGTGTGAATCTCACGGTGAGACACATTTAGCACAGCAGGAGGTCTTGATGGGATATTGCTTGGGGAAACTGTTTGCATTGACTAGAGAAGAAAGAGTTTTAAGAAACAAAAAGTGAGGAACATTCAGTATCGGGATTGCTTGTTTACCTTCTGACCCTGCTTGGCTCTGTTGCTGAGGGATCACAAAGGTTAAACACTTTTCTTCAATGGCCGGTGGCCAAGGAGGACTCTGTCCGCTCTTCTGCCTTTGATCCCAATCAAAGTGTGTGTCTGATTCTGGTCCCAAAATCTAATCTGGTCCCCAAATCTGAATGTGAATTTAGTTCCCATCTGCTGCTGAGTCCAGTCCAGGACTTCCCCAATGCCTTCCCCATTGCCTGCATCAGTGCTGGCAATGACTTAAGTGGCACCAGGTGCAAAAAGCTGTGGGCCTTACTATTTACAGTCCTGGCCTCCCAAAACTTCACAAGTTTTCATCTCTCTTCCTTATTTCTCTATTTTAGTTCTGGTGTTCTTTTCCACAGCAAGAAAAATCCTACACCTGACTGATTGAATATTGTACTCTTTTTAGCCAGTGAACACCTGCATACCATGAGTGAGGGTGATTCATTTGAGGTATCAAGTCTAAAAAGGAATACAGAGAAGATACTTCAAAGATAAACAGTCCCCAGTGATGTGACCTCCTCACTGTGCTGATCCAAATGACACACTTTTGCAGGAGGAGGACACGAACACGAACGTGACAAAACAGAAACTTTGACGAACATTGCCAAACTTTCTTAAACCTCAAAATTTTAATTTAGCTTCTGACTTTGGGCAGTGGACAAGGAAGGAATGCCAGTTAGCATGCAGGAAGGAAAAGGGAAAGATAAGAAGAATTAGCCTCCATGGACCAAAGGCATCCACAAACAGTTGTTTCCCTACCCTCTGTTTCAGCACTGAAATGTAAATCCACGAATGCAGCCAGTTATAGCAGCTTCTTAGCACATTAAGAAGTCAAAGTTGCTAAAGTCTCATTAGCTCTAAGCTCCTTGTACATTTGGGCTCTGTGTCAGAGATACAATCACATGAAATAGGAGGGATGTAAAGGCATTTTGCCCCATTTTTTTCCTTGCCCTTCCTCTCACTTTACCGTGTTACAAAGGTTAACAATTTTTACTTTTTAGAAATATAAGCATGGTTTCCTTTTATTCTTCTAGGTGTGGAAGCCCATGAATGCACTGAAGGAAGAGTGGGTGGGGTCAAACAAGTGCTCCTGGAGATGGTAAGCAGTTTGCCTCTCCAACGTATGACACGATAAAATGCCTTCTACACTCACTGCCTATGAACAAATCTGTCTCAAATCTACATTTTACTCCTTTGCAGTTTTGGCCCCATTGCTTTCACATGTCTGACACCTTGCTTGTGATCATACATCCTTGCAACTGATTTTGCCAGGTTGGACAGAGCCCTTGTGTCGTTACCGACACCCGATCC
>NW_008585126.1:0-6552 GCF_000691845.1 Merops nubicus
GTAAGAAGGAAATGCGAGGGGAAGTCCCCTCAGGGACCGCAGCAGCCCCGTAAGGCCCCTGTGGACAGAGCGGATCTGAGCCGCGCGGGGATAAGCAGAAGCGTTTCAACGGGGATTTCGGTTTGGACTCGGCAAGCGGCAGCAAGACGGGACCAGAGTGCTCCAGGCTCACCTGTTGCTAGGGAGAATAGAAACGCCAATTCCTGATAAACTGTTTACGTTGAAGAACCCAAATAACTGTCACCGGGAGATCTCCGGTTTGCCTACCTTAACTGTAATCTGTGAGCACAAGGGAGGTTCCACCGACAGAAAAAAGATCAACAGCAACAGTTCCTGGAGAATTCCCAGTACACCAGGTACTGGCGTACCGGCGCTGGTGGGGCAGCAGCCACGGGTCAGAGGACGGGGAGAGCCATGAGGAAACCCTCTGGAAGGAGTGAGCATAGCTGGTGCCAGCCTGCCTCGCCCTGGCAAACAGCTCTGCCGCAGCTCTGGGGTAGGCAAGGCTTTGGGAAGCGTTTGCTTAGCACTGTGTGATGTGTTGAGGAAGCCGTGACCAGGTCTAGCACTGGGAGCATAGAAAACAAGAAGTCATAAGGATTCTCTCAATTCCAAGCTCCTAATATGACTTTGCGAGCTAATGACAGCATCCCCTTTGTCAGGCTGAAGGTTTGAGAGATGTTTAAGAGGCCAGGGCATCAGCATGCAATTGTTCACCTTGCTGCCGGCTTCCTGCAATCTATATTTCACCAGCCACTTGCTTTTGTGCAACAAAACCACAACAAATCATGTTCCTTTCCCCTCGCTGCATTTCCCACAAACCAAGGTTGCAGATATCATCACTTTTACAACTGTATCAGTATGCAAATGCTTGTTATCATTCCTGAAAGATTTTTAAATAGGCAAGTGATCTTTTTTAAGATTTGGGATGCATGGTGGCCTTAAAAATCCTTTTTTGGTTGTAGGACTGGGTAAGAAATGTTTCACTCTGGGCCAATCTTTCCTGAAAGCCCTGTGGAGAAGGCCTCAGGTGTAGTAGTAGATGAAAAATTGGACATGAGGCAGCAGTATGCCCTTGCAGCCCAGAAGGCAAACATATCCTGGGCTACATCAAGAGAAGCATGGCCAGCAGGTCCAGGGAGGTGATTCTTCCCTTCTACTCCACTCTAGTGAGACCCACACCTGGAGTACTGGGGTCCTCAGTAGAAGATGGAAAAGGACCTGTTGGAGTAGGTCCAGACAAAGACCACAGAAATGACCAGGGGCTGGAACACCCCCCATCCATGAAAAAAAGCTGAGAGAGTTGTGGTGGTTCAGCCTGGAGAAGAAAAGGCTCCAGAGAGACCTTAGTGAGGCCTTTCAATATAGAGAAGGGTCTCATAAGGAAGACAGAGACTTTTCACCAGGGCGTGTAGTGACAGGACAAGGGACAACAGTTTTAAACTGAAAGAAGGTAGGCTTAAATTGGACATAAGGAAGAAACTTTTAACATGAAGTTGATGAGACAGTGGAGCATGTTGCCTGACAAAGTTGTGGATGCCTCTTCATCAGAAGTGTTAAAGGTCAGGTTGTCTGGGGCTTTGAGCAACCTGATCTAGTTGAAGATGTTCCTGCCTGTGGCAGGAGGGTTGAACTGGGTGATCTGTAAAGGTCCCTTCCAATCCAAAACTTTCTGTGGTTCTATGAAAGCTGTGCTTGGGAAGGAACAAGGAAAGGAATTGAGATTCACAGAATGAGACTTGCCCTCAGGGAAGTGGAGCCTGGCCCTAGGTTTCACAGGCTGTCATACCAAGCAGTTTTGAGGATGCAGCTCCTTTTCAGACTCCCACATTTGGGTCAGGGACCCTATCCCACTGCAGCCCCCAATTTCCCCAAGCCTCCACCTTCCTGCCCCTCATGTACAGCAGCAGTGCTCTCCTCCAGAGAGATAAGGCAAGCAGCAGTGCTGTACACTCCAACTCTTCTCTTTCCCCTGCCCAAAGCATGTCCAAGATCACTTCAAGTGCTGCCATTCACCATTTTTATATGGCTTAGTGTGCCTTGGGGTACATTCATATCATTCCTGCAGAAACGGTGGGCAAACCAGTGTGGAGAATGCAGTTCTGGGCAAAATTTCCTCACCCTTACAGGATTTCTACTTAAGGTTGAGGAAGAACATGGGGAGGATCTTTGAAAGTGTTCAGTCAACGCATTGGTTGTTCCCTGGCCAGCCATGGAGCCTTTAGAAACATGGCTTCTTCACATGCTTCCAAAGTGGGAACTGGGAAAATTGCCAGCAATGCTAGAAAGCCTGTGTTGTGGTTTGAGGTTTGGAATGGGGGCGTGACCTTCCAGCAACTGGGAGGACCCCGGGTGGGGGTGAACCCATTGTATTCCCTCCCCTTCCCACACACACTCTGATAAGAGGCAGGGAGTGGTTTCTAATTTCACTCCTGCCTTGGAGCTCGGAGAGGAAAGTTCTCCTTTCACTCCGTGGGACCCTGGAACCATTTCTGAAGGTTTTGTATATTTTATCTTTTGTATTATTCCCCTAATCTTTATATATAATATTTTCCTTACCTCCCTTTTTCGTTTTCTGTTCCTTGTTGAACAATATACTTCATTTTTTTTTAAAAAGTGTCTCTCTCTCTCTCTCTGGGGGGGGAGAGGCGAGTACATAGTTCTGTTCCTTGTGGGTCCTGCCCTGAACCCCTTTTTACACAGAACCAGGACAGCCTGTTGTTAAAAAAAATAAATAAATCCTGTTTCAGTGTTTTTTTTTTACCAATTGGACTGTGTCTGGTGGTGTGGAGGACAATCACTCTCCCATGGGGACACCAGCCTCTCTTGGTGTTGCCTCTGGAGCCCATGAGCTTTGCAGTGGTCCGCAGTGCTCTCCGCATCCACTTGCCACAGCAGCTTGATGCTTCTGTAGAGCTGATTTAGGTTCACATCCTGTCAGAAGTGGCTGATTTCATTTCCACCTCCTGTCCCCCAAAGCCCAGAGTTATGCTCTGAAATGCCATTGGTTAACTCAGTGTCTTTTACCTGACCCACGAGGGAAGTGCTTTAGATAGAAATCCTATTAATGATGCAGCTGCAGGGCTCAGTAAAGTGGAGGTACGTCAGACTTCAGCTGAATAATTAAATCCCATCAATAGGACTTTCCAGGGCCACTATTTAAAATTAATAACTCCAAATGCAATTCTGGTATATAATGGAATCCACTGAAATGGGATTTGTTTCTTTTTTTTTTTTTTTAACAAAATGCTTTATAGCATTGCTGGCAATTTTACAGCCACCTGCCTCTCAGCCCCAGCTGATGGCAGCTAGGAGAGGGGCTTAGGGTGGTTTCTGAATCTTTTTATGCTCCAACAAACAGCAAATGGCTCCAAACCCAGCATCCAGCATGCTGATGCTCATATTTAATGACCTTCTAGTATGCTGACCAGTAAATCAACACAAAGTAAGGAATTCCTCTTTGGAGAAACACATCTCTGTCTAAGTAGAAGGGAAGACAAGGTAGCAAAAGCTACATTTTCTGAGAAACAAAATCTTCCCTGTCTGCAGAAAGCATCTCACAACTGGTAGCTTTAACCATGGTAAATGTGTTGAAGAAGCCAAGAGACACCATCCCTGGCTGTCTGAAGTTACTCACAGATTTGCACACAGGTTTCGCAGGAACAGGAGGATAAAATGTAAGGTTCATGGGAAAGCACCAGAACTTTCCTCCTTGGACAACCTCCAAACAGCACTGGGGACATCTTTGTGTCAGCATCCTGTTCATCATGGGTTTTCCAGCTTAGCTTTATTTACCACCTACAGGAACTCATCAGAGTTTGATTAGTGCTGAAAGACTTTTCTCCCCCTCTTCATTAGCTTGTAGGAGCCTTCAGCCTCTGCTTCATTGTGTATTTTGTGGTAGGGGTTTTGACAGTCAAAACTTTCCTTGCTTAGGCCAGCTCCAACCCTGCTGTCTTTGCAGGCTGTCAGAAAGATGTTTAATACAGGCCATGACCTCTAGGAGCAGGCAAATGGAGATAAGTGCTTCTCTCCCGGGGATTTCTCACTTGGCTGAGGCAAGCAGCTGCTTGAAGTGTCCCTAGTGGAGTGGCTTGCCCAGTGTTCACAGTTTTCCCATGGGAAGCAAGAGGATAGTGCAGAGTGTCAGCCTTTTGGGTTACACTTGCTGCAGATCATAGAGCAACTGGGAGCCTGCCCTGGCTTCAGAGAGGATCTGCAGTGCCCATGGGCATCATGACATGTATGACCCCCAGCAACGCTGCTTCTTTATATTTATATTTACATGTACAACACACAGGGAGGAAGAAAATTAGCTGCAAATTTGATGCCAGAGTCAATTTGCCCTGCAGAGATCTTTTCTTTCTAGAGACATCATCTTGATCTAAAAATGTGATTCTGATAGTAACAGCGAAGTGCTGGAGTTTAAACCCCCAGCCCTGAATGAGGGTTGGCACATAGTTGATGTCCACAACCAGGCAAGAAAGACCATCCTGACAGGTTTTCACACGGAGTCTGGCCAGCCCTGGGTGGGAACTGATTAGGAGATCACCCCCAGGTGCCCCCACCTTCTACATTAACTTGGAGGTGGGGCAAGAAGCCACCTCTATAAGAGCTGATTTCTTGTGGTGCAGTTGGGAGGTCTGTTTGTACAGTGTGTGAGGGTTCTGGTTTTTCAAAAGGGGCTCCCTGACTTTGCATCATGAGTCTCTCTGTGGGAAATTGCTACATAATTAGTCTCGTTGCCTTTCTGATTCCATCTCCCACAGCATGGTTCCTTACTCAGCTTGTTCCCTTCTTCACTCGGTATTCTCTGGGTGAGCACGTTGACTCGTTCCTCCCTCTGGTGGTCTGGCACTTTGGATCTGTGCTGTGTGATGTGGTAGCAGGGGGAGGAGTTTGGCTGCTGGTCTGCCTGTTAGTGATAGTATCCTTCTGTGTTGGGCAAGTGGTCAGCAGAAGAAAGAGGCAGAGTGGCTTTGCATGTAGAGAGCTGGAAATGAAACCATTGACCTGGTGTCATGAGCAACGGGGCAAGATTGTGGAAGAAGAAAATTACTCTTTCACCAGGAGGAACTGAATGTGCTGTTTTTGAAGTGGGGAAGGAGAGTGCTGGTTTTGGTACACAGAGAAGGGCTACTTCCCCAGTAATCTTCATGAAAAGCAAAGATGCAAAAACTGGGTTGGCCCAAATAAAAAGTGTACTGACCAGCTGCAGAGGTGCTCTTCCAAGTGCAAGCCTGGAAACTAGCTGCAGATGGGCTCAATTTAACAAGAGGCCATGAAGCATCTCTGTTTCCCAGGCTCAGGATCTGACATCATCCAAGTAGGAAGGCTGGGAAGAGCTTTATTGCCAGGTTTAGTCCCTCTGAGCAGAGCCTCCTGGATCACGAGTATCCATACATTTCTGGTGGCCCTGGAGCCAAACTGTGAGCCCAGACTCCAGGACTGCCTCTGCTGGCTTTAGACAGCTCTTGAACCCTGCTCAGAGCTGGGCTTTACCTTCACATAGCCATGCTTTCTCCTATGCCCATGGGCTTTCCTCCCTGTCCTTTCCATCCCTTGTTTGGCTTTACTAGCCAATGCTGCAATTTTTTCCCTATGTGGGGGTGATGTCATGCTCAGAAAGGCATTTAGCAGAAACCTGAAAAGATTATTTTGCCCCCTTCTTCTCTGTTACTGATGGGAAAGGCAGGAACTGGACCTGAGCCTTTGTTCTCTGTAGTAAATGTAATCATTTAGTGTGGTGACTATAGTGTCAGTTCTCTCCAAGTGGGAACGTGATTAGATGCAGGGGCTATCCGAAAGTGAAGGCATCTTTCCTATGAGGGCTCTCCATGTAAAGAAGACTGTGAAACTGGTTGCCCCATGCCCCACTTTTCATTTCAAAGGCTTTTCTTTCTCTTCCTGGCTCTGAAGCAATAGCTTACAGCATGTGTTAGTGGCAGCTGTTACAACTTGAGAAGGTGTGAGGAAGTGGCTGTTCTCAGCCCCCAAAGCACGTTGGAGTAGTCCGTGCTGTACAAAGGTGGTGACACATTAACCACTGAACCTTTGGGCATGGTGCATCACTAAGTTAGTAACGTTAGGGAAGGTCACACAGCTCGGGAGATCCGAGTCTCTACAGTCCCCGCTGGTCTGCCTCGTGGCCCCGCTATAAACCAGCCCTGCTTCCCCAGTGGTGGAAATTTCCAGGACTATTTCTCTGAGCAAAGCGAGGCTGAGGATGCTGAAGAAGGCAGTGTTTAGGGCCGTACGCAGCGAAGGAAACAAAGCGCGGCAGGAAGGTGGCAGAGTTGCTCTGACTAACCAGAGGGTCACAGGCTTGCGCATCCTCCAACACCGAAACGCGCTCATTTAACGGGGAGGGAGGTTCATGCTGTTTTCTTTGCAGGGCTGGATGAACACCCGGCCTTAACCTGGTGCAGGACTGACCCAGCGATCGGGCTACAACAGCTTCGGCTGTTAGCCCATGGGCTGAGCTGTAGCTGTGCCTCGGAAGCCCAGCGGCTCAAACCCTGCGGCAAGCTCAAAGGGGGAGGGAGACCCGCG
>NW_008585127.1:0-5321 GCF_000691845.1 Merops nubicus
AAAGTATATTTAAGTATACAAAAAACATGGCATATTTCTGTATTGATATTTCCTTGGCTTCTGTCACAAGAGATGTGTATGTACCTTATACCTTTATTAAGGCTTTGCACCTTACTCTACTCAATAATAAAGTTGCTTATGTAAGTGAATGATTTAAGAAAATTGCCTGTATGTTTATAATCATGTCTAGTGCATAAGATGAAAAAATCAAAACTTGTGAACTGGACTGTTGAATAGAAAAATATTTTTCTTGTTACAGGAGGAAAACTTCAAAAAATGAAGTAACATGCATATTTGTTTTATGATGTATGCAGAAAAAAAACATCACTTGCCTCTTCTGGTTATCCAAAGGTAGTAGTTTGTCTTCTTTGAAGGAGAGTGGGGAAAAAAAGCCCTGAATAACCAGGAAAACAATTTTTAGGCATAATTTGTAGCAATAATGTATGAGTTGAAATCTGTTACAGCTTTATTTCAGACACAAGCTTTGTGAGGGGTGAGCAAGAAAGCTGACACTGTAGATGAGTCAGATTGCCTCTTTATGGAAATTTCTATGTTACTTAAATAAATTTATGTGTTGTACAAATTAGTCTGAGGAGGCAAAGAGTGGGAAGGGCTTTAAATACAGAAAACAACAATTTTGCCAAAAATATGAGTTGTGTGTATTTAGTATGTTGCTAGAAAATACTAATTACTTGGAATTGGATTACTGCAGAAGCTTATGCTTGAAGCTCTTTCCAGAAGCACATAAAATTGTAAATTATTTTAAGGAGTTAACAGATCTTAAACTGAAGCTGCTTATCTGTTATAGACATCTATATGTGCCCCACGTGGATATTGTAAATTCCAGCTGTTGCTTTTTTTAAGTACAGATGGGTGACCCAACTTCTTCACCACAGGAAATTTTTCAAAGTTAATGAATGCTTTGAGGAATACGTTACCTTCTGTAAATTTTCTGGTTTTTTACAAATTTAACATTGTCCTCTGTTGTCCTTTGGTGACTGGTTAGGTGTCTGGGACTTGTATGACAAAGATGCTGACCAGTTAGGCCATTGGGCAGTGAGACGTTGTCTGTCATCAGCTGCTGCCAAGGTTCTGAAGGTCCCCTGTGATGGCCCTGACTCATCGGTCTGGCCAGGTTCTGCACAGCATAAGCACACCATCTTTGTCCTTCACCTTTGTAGAAATTTCAGTCTGCAAAAGTGCAACAGAACTGACTGTCCTCAGAACAAAAAGGAGTGGCAATACTGGGCTGTATTTTTATAATTAAATAAATGTAACTGTATGTATATGTATTACTGATTATCAATCACTGTCTGCATGAAACTTAAAATAAGTAATCTTGCCTAAGCGTAAACACATACGGGAGCAGAGATCTGATTCTTGTACTTAGTGCACTATATATTAGACTTTTAAAAAATTGAAGACTTTCGCATTTTAAGAGCTGACTCTTCTGAAGCAGCTTATCTAATATGTTTTCAAGCTTCTTGCATATTAGAACTTATTTGGAAGTTACTGATATTTTTTCATTCCACTCTGATAACTTTCTGATCAGAAATGCAAAAACATGTTCAAATAAAGTGGTGTTTTAGTTTTTCAAAAAGGATGTAGTAGTCTGTTATACACTCCTTGTTGATTAAACATAGTCTAGTTACTTACATTTGCTATAACATGTAATCTCTTGAAATAAAGAGGATGATACAACAGCTGTATTAACTACTGTAACTGTACGAGTAACCTCTCTCTAGAGTGTGGTGAGACAGAAGAATAAAATGCAGACTCTGCTGTGAAAACATTGCACTTGTTAGGACAGTGAAAAAAAAATTAAGACATTTCTATCCCTTGTCTCTCCTTGTATACAGATCAATTTAACATGCAATTAAATGTATAAACTACATTTTAAAAAAGACCATATAAAGAAATGTGGTCAAGTAATATGACTTATAACAAAAGTTGTCTGGTATGAAAACATAAAAAGAATGTAAAAGTGTTTCAAAACCCCATGTAGCTTATTTTTGCATTTTTATGTTATATAATAAAATCTAGAACCTTTTTAGGAGAGCTATATCCCCAAATATCCTATTTAAAAAACCTGCCATTTGCATTAAGCTAGCCAGTTACGCATCACTTTTTGGGTCTAGAAGAGCGATAGGATGATATGGCTTGAAAAGTCATGAAGAGACCTTGCAGTAGGTTGTAAATGGAATTAATAATTAGTTTTTTCATAACTCTTACTTACTCGGGGCTAGATAGTTCTGTCACCTGCTGGTGAAAGTCTAGAGATTACTTCTACAATGGTATTTTGCTCCCTGGTGGTAATGTTAGGTCTCCCAGCTCCTGGGAGAAATCTGTGTGACATGACCTGTGTTGTATTGTAGTTTCTCTTGCGGTGTTTTTTTTTTTTTAAGCTCTGTACTGGATTCAGTTCTCATGGTATGTTTTTCAATGATTTCAGTATAGTGAAAGAAAGCAACTCTGTGCAGTTAACTGAAAATCCTCTGAGATTTTTCTCTGAAACTTGATTCTGGAAACTGCTGAATTAGTTTTGTTTCTAAAATGATTTTCTCTTTGGCAGTGAATTAAAAGCATATATAGAAAGCAAACAAAACCAATCTATTTTAAAGCTTTGAGGCTGATTTGTCAAGTACTTAAAACCTGGAGCACCAGATGCAATTTAAATGTAACTTCCTTGTGTTAAACTAGAATTTCCAATTATAGACTTTCATGTGGGTGTTCTTTCAGTGGATAAATGTAAAATTTTGCTTTAAAGGATCTTCCCCAAACTCTAAACAGGTGGAATGTTCTTTGCTGTACACTGGCATGTATTGACCTTCATAAAGTGGCAAATCATGACTTCTCTTGTCTCTAATACACATCACATCATAAATGACAACAATCCTATAAATGGAATAGAGTGATGAATAATTAATTGTTCTTTCTAATGCATATTCCTAATCGTTACGAATGTGTTTTGTAACCTAACAAAAGGGGCTTTAATAATGTAATTACATACTGTGGTTTACATTTTATACATGAGAAAGCGAATAATGAGTAAGATAGCTTTGCTTCAGCATGTGTGTGAGGTCAGAGGTCCTTCCTGACTTGACAACACACTTGATAGTTCCATAGCTTTTTAGTAAATGATCAGGATTTCTTCCCACTCCCCTGCGATGTTGTGACATAAACTTTCTCATAAGATTTATTTTGAAGGTCCTTAAATAATTTTTACTGAAACATCAATAAAAGAAATAGAGGAATATAAGGAAAGGCAAAAAGTGGCGTAGGGGGTTTTAGTGAGACTGTTTGCCATAAGGAAGTTTGATATTGAACTATTTCACAAATTGCTGTTGATGCAGTACTACATACTAATACTGTGGCCCAAAGGAGTATTATTTCAGAGAATGGTATGGCACTGGAAGACTTTAATATGAAGAAAAAAAAAATCTAAATATAACTTTTACAGCAGTAATAACTTGGATAGAACTATATTACAGTGAATAGTGAATTCCAGAGTAGAAGATGATAGTACACAGAATAAGAAACCTTATAAAAAAGGTTAAGAGTGCAGCACATGGAAGTGTGTCTGTCCTGGTGTGCAAGACCTAATTCCTTGTGTAGCCAGTGCAGTTGGCAAGTGGCATGTGGCCCCATCCCTTTTGTATGATGTGGTATGTTAGAGGGCTGTGCATGATCTTGTACAAAAGAGACCTTGCTCTGATTAATATTAGGTAGCCAGCTTAGGAACTGGAGGTTTTGTTAGTTTGTTGTTTTTTTTTTGTCCTTTTCCATATATGTGGTGGCTCTTGCCACAAGTAAATGAT
The DNA here is from genome assembly GCF_000691845.1 of Merops nubicus. Lineage (NCBI taxonomy): Eukaryota > Metazoa > Chordata > Aves > Coraciiformes > Meropidae > Merops > Merops nubicus. The sequence goes on from NW_008585127.1 coordinate 3,819, forward strand.
CGTGCATTAGGGTTTCCAAGTGCTTCACTAAAAAGTAAACAAATACCTCTTTGCAATTTATCTTCAGATCATAGTATCATAAAACAGATACCACAACATTCTATTTAATCCTTTTTTTTTTTTTCTTTGATCTTGTGGACAAGAATACATTTTTTAGTTGTGTTGGCTTATGAGTTCTTTGGTATAATTCTTGTCCTAGGTCTGTATTTCAGCTGCACTGAAGTCAAGACATGCAGGCTGTTTCACTTTTGCTTAAGGAAATTCTTTTAAGTAAGTGGCCAAAAAAAGATGAAAAAAATTCCAGCTTCTTTGCTACAAAGGAGTTTGGTGGGTTGTTGGTTGGCTGGTTGTTTTTTTTTGTTTGTTTGGTTGGTTTTTTGTTTTGTTTTGTTTTGTTTTTGTTTGTTTTGTTTTGTTTTGTTTTTTTTTCTTTCACAGCATCTCCTTTAATTTTTCTTTGTGTCATCTTGTTATTACAGAAAGCAAAGATGATAACAGTGCATTACACTGATTAGGTTCTTCTGCTAGCACAGTCTGACTCATCTTTATTTTTGGTGAGACAAATACTATTGCATTAAATGGGAAGGATGTTATCCAATGTCACATTTGTAGAACTTCTTGCATATCTATACTGTTTTAATCTTGGGGTGAGCACTGCAGAATTCTTTCCATTCTTCCACAAACTCTTCCCACATTCAAACCTTCTGGGAATCTCCTTTTTAAACACTTATTTTAGTAGAATTATGGAAGATGAAAATTCATATAAAATGCTGTGCAAGTCAGTAAAATGCTGACGTTTCTGTCGTCTGTGGGAATGTGCATTCAGATTTTTTTTTTTTTTTAATGGAGGGGGGAAATCCTGACAAATCTGTATATCCCTAGAGTTGAGATTCCCCTGAAAAGAGAGTGTCTCAGTGTATTTTCAAGAACTGCAGCTGAACTATTGAGCTGAACCTGGCAATTACTGTTTGGACTATGGAAATAAGCAAAGCTCTCTGTAGTGGCAAATTTATACTATCTCATAGTTCTAATACTTTCTTGGTGCATAAATGCTTCTTGGTAGGTGCATCACCAACTGTTTAATCTAAGTATTGATTTACATAATTGCCATCACTGTTTTTGGTAATTATGTGGAGACAGTGTCACAATGGTTTCTGATAACTATAGTTGTTTTTTTATGGTTGCCATATTGGGAGGTTTTAAGATATTTCAAAGATCATGCTTCAGATTTTTTTGCAGTCATCTGGGCCAGAACTGGTGAGAAGTTTTGTGAGAAATTTCTATTGATAAATAGGCTTCCAAAGGGAAGCAGAATTTCTAAACAGTGAAAACTGTTATTTATAGAGATTTTCACTTTCCTCCTCCTTAATACTGTTAAGTACCCTGTTTGTGTACCATGTTAGTGTTTTAGGAATCTGTTGTGGTTTGAGGCTTGGAATGGGGGCGTGACCTTCCAGCAACTGGGAGGACCCCGGGTGGGGGTGAACCATTGTATTCCCTCCC
>NW_008585127.1:5673-11146 GCF_000691845.1 Merops nubicus
TAAAACACATGGCTGTTTCAGCTGATCAAGTAGCCAATACTCCTTCACTGCATTTGGAGATAGGTGTGACAGAGGAGGGAAAAAATGGGGACACAAACACCAAAACAGACCTATGTAGAAACACAGTTACCGCTCTCCTCTTTCTCCTCATCTTTTACAGGATGTGTTTATTGATATCTATGGCAAATTCAAAATAATCCCAGCTGATGTGCTTGTGATTAATTACAATGAGAATCCATGAGATGTCTGGTATTTCCACCCAGTCAGAAGTGCTGGGGGAAGGAGTTTGCAGTAAAGCCCTCAGGTTGTGACAAGTGTCCAGGCTTTTCTACTGAGACACAACCAAATGCCCGCAAAAGATGCAAGCAGGTTGAGGGGCTGTTGCACCAGGTGGCTGAATTACTGGAGACAGGAAGAAAACTGGTATTAGAAGGGCTGGAGAAGAAAAGATAGATGAGTGGGTTCACAACCAGTCTTTCATGGTTAATACTACTCAGTTAGAGCAAAGCACTGTGGACCCTGTTAACACACAAGAGCATAATTCTGTTTTACTCTTCACACTCCTGCATAACAACCAGGAACAGATATGATGTCTGAACAGGTGAAGACACCTGTGAGCAAAATCTGCAGGGAGAAACTGTACCTGCAGCACATGTTGGAAACCACAGAAAGAAACAATGAGTGCTTCTAGTGGGTGACTCTCTGCTAAGGGACACTGAGGCACTCATTTGTTGGCCTGACGGGGAATCACGTGAAGCTTGCAGGATGCAGGACAAAAACCATTAGCTGTGCCCAGACTTTCTGGGGTGATGTTCTACAGGGGCTTGTGGAAACGTGAGGCTCATCCCAGGATGTCTCTGGGAAGGTCCAAAGTAGGGGAAGGGGATGGTTCCAGTTGAATGGGGCAACAGGAGATTGAAAATGATAGCTCCTGGGGAAACTTCAGACTGGCAAGGACACCAGTGCCCCATAGTGCCTTAAAAAAGGGGCATTTGGATAATGTTCTTCATAATATGCTGTAACTTTTCATCAGCCCTGAAGTGGTCAGGCAGCCAGACTAGATGATTGTCTTAGGCTCTTGACAACTAGAACTATTCTATGCTGTTCTATTCTGTTTCCTTGTGCGCTTCTTGTAAACTGGAACATACTGGCCAGCTTCCGGTAAGCAGGGACTTCTCCATTCTCCCAAGACCTTTGGTAGATAATTTAGAGGGGTCCTGCCATAACATCCACTAGCTCCTTAAGTACTCATGGATGAGTCCAGTCAGGTCCCATGGACTTGGGAACATTCAGCTGATACAGCTGGACCTTTACAATTTCCATGTCCACAGACATAAAGTCATTGTTCCCATAGTTGTGGTCTTCCAACTCAGGGGACCACTTGCTCTTGCCTTATTCACTAGCACAGTCACTCCATTGTAGAAGGCCACCAGAGCAGTCAGGCATGATTTTCATTGATGAAGCCAAGTTGGCTGTGTCTAATCACATTCCTCTCTTCCACATGCCTTTTCATTGCTTCCAGGAGGATCTGTTCCATGATCTTGGTAGGCACAGCAGGTTCCCAGGGTCCTCCTTTTTACCCTTTTTAAAAATGGCCATAATGTTTTCCTTTTTCCAGTCACCAGGGACTTCATCTGACTGCCAGAGCTTTTCAGATATGCTTGAGAGTGGCTTGGCAACTATATCAGCCATTTTTGCTTAAGACCATGGGATGCATCCTGTTTGGTCCCATGGATGTGTGTGTGTTCAGGATCCTCAGATGGTCTCAAACCTAGTCTTGTATGATGTGAGGGAATTCAGTCCCCCAGTTTCTTCCTTAATATTCAAGGACTAGAGAATCTGGGAAGAGCACTTGCCAGGGAAAACTGAGGGGTTTTCTCTGTATTTGTGGGATCCTGCTTTCTCTTTCCTCTTCTTCCTCCTACCTGCCTTTCCTAGCTAGTGTCTGGTAATATGAATTGATTCAAGATGAAAATCCTTTTCTTTTTTTTTTTTGTGTTTCTCTCTATTGTACTCCCTCCCTGCCTCCTGTTAAATTCCATGAGCTGGCCTTATCCTGTAATGTCTTCCTGATCTACTTGAATACAAACTCCTTTTTTCCTTTATTTGGGATGATTAACATGGATCCGTTTATCAGATGTAAAAATGTAAAGCATGGATCTGACTAGTATGACTACATGCTGCTGAACACCTCCCTTGATACACCACAGTCTTTGCTGGGAGCTGTGGTACTAGCTTCTCTTACAAAATCTGATTTTGTGGAGTGTTGCAAAAGTGTTACAACTACATTAATCTTAAAATACTTCTTGTTGTGACATAACACAGTAGAGCTAGAGGTTCTTAATGCATTAGAACTTTAAAAATAAATTTTGACAGACTGCCCTCCCCCACTGAACAGTGTTAAACTGTTCGTTATTTTTGTGATTCACAGTGGAGAATTTTCTGCAGCGTATCAGTATTGTTGACATTAGTGCAGTCCTGTGTATCTTCAAAGCAAGTCTTTGTATTATGAGAGTAGCTGTCATTTCTTGAAGGCTGCTAATAAATAATCGAAGGAGATATAAATTGTCTCTTAAAAGATGCTTTCAAGAATTTATTAACTGGTGACATTTTATGATACTTGCTTTCTGCCAGCCATTGCTAGTCTTTAGCTGACGTAAAATCTTTCTATTTATTAGGGTTAGACAGATATATCTGGGATTCCTTAGCAAGAGGATACTGATCATCATTAAGACAGAACAGAGTAGAGACCTTTAAGCCTTTATCTGCCTCTCATTAACTGGCTTATGATTTTCTGGGGTTGCTGTAAACTATACTGTTTAGGACTTTGTTAAGTCTTTTATCCTAGTATCTTTGTTGGAGGCTTCTGATAGTTGGGAAGTAGCAATCAGAATTCAGGATTAATAAAATCTGGCAAAAAGAGAGATCCTACTCCAGCTGTAAAAGATGCTGACAGGCTGTTTAAAAAGTGCCACAGTTATACTCTAAGATGCCACTGTGTTGAAAAGGCATGTGGTTTAGGATATAAGTACACATTTTATGAAGATCTGTCAATGAGGGTGTTGTGCCTTGTTAACCACATAATTTATGAGAAATTTTCTGGTTTGTACTTGCCATGGTTATATAGTTAAACATGGTTATGACTGCATGCTCTAAAAAGAAAACAAAGTGTGTTTTCAATAAAATCAATGAAAAATTAATTAAATGGTATTCGACTGAGATTTACAGCAACAATGTGTTAAGGACAGCTTTTTCATTGTGTGGTGAAGTACAGACTGATGGGATCACCACACTCTACAAATCTCCTGAAAGGCTCAAAACATCATGTGGTATGACATAAAGACAAATAAATGAAAGATAAAAAGAATGGGCAAAGGTATCTTGTTACTGATTGGAAGCACTAACAAAAAATACACTTACTTAAGGCCTTGGCATGCTGATGCTTCCCCACTTGGTGCATGTGAGGAGAGATTGGAGGATGTGTGATACAAAGAAGGCTGCAATAATAAAGAAAGAATGAACGAGTTTAAATTGCAGGAACACTGGGTCTGCTAAGACAAATGAGACAGCAGCATGGTCTATTAAAAAGCAGTTAACATCTTAATTAGTTATGTCCTGACAAAAGAAGTTGGAGAATTCACTAAATACTGGATGATATACTATCCCTATGGTTGAAAGAAAATTTGCTAATGTTTTTGTTAAAGCTGCTATTGTACTAGGGAGAAAAATAAGAAAAGTAAAAGAACCCAAAAAGTAGAGGATTGGATACTCCTGCCTCTTACCCCGTCTTTTGGTTTTTTATAATTAAATGAGGGATGAATGAACTCTTATTTCTTCCTTATGCCCATATTGTAAATCACTAGTGATAATGTAATCATTTATACTGCATTAAAAAAAAAAATAATGTTTTTGGGAAAAAGTGGTAATGAGAATAACCTTAAGAGAAGTTCTTTTTTAAAAAAACCCTTTTGTATTTTAATCTATGCAACATCCTGGCTCTTTGTGTGTGATTGCACATATTCGTTGCATTTAGTAGTAATCTTAAAGTTGTGCAGGGCAGATGTCAGTCAAAAATTGGAGTTTTACCCAGTACAGTGTACCTGGGTGTTATTTTGGGGTTGTTCATGCCCCCACTAGGACTGCTGTTTTTCTGCTTTGAACTGGGACAGAAGCTCACAGGTGTAGGATTTGGCAACTGAATCCATTAAAGCCAGCACTATCTGTAATGCAGAAGCTGTGTGTGCCTGAAAGGATGAAGAATACCACGTGGCTTGAAAATTTTGTGGAGAAGAAAAGATCTTTGTGGATAGAGTAACGGGACACTAGTTCTAAAATTCCAGCCTGTGCTGGGAGAAATAATTTTTTGACCCAACAGATCTGAGTGGATTTAGTATATATTGATGAGTGGGTAATAGATTTTTTGTACTGATGTTAATTCCTGAGGCTGAAAGTATCCATCTTGGCTCTGAGCCTTGTCTAAATTGCAGTACTTCCAATTAGAAAAGCTTTTTGTTTATCACCTGAGCAAATTTTGCATTAAATCTCTGAGGCAAGATAAATAGTGAACACTTAAATACTTTTTTTCGAGTCTTGGAACATAGTCACACTTAAACGTAATTTCTTTCCAAGGCATGTGTGAGCTAAATTCATGTTTTCATACAATTATTATAACCCTCATTCACATGGTTTTCAGTTGGAAAACACAATACTAGTTTTAGAGATTTAGAGATCTAGATTTAGAGATTCCTTTTGGAATATGGCTGATTTTGCTTTCAGTATTGCAGAAATTGTTTCTGTGTGCAGGATGACGTCATTTCTGTAGTTTCAGTTCATGTGTGTATCTCATTGATATCCATGAATAGAAGGGAAAAAAGGAAGTGATCTCTTTAAAATTGATGAATCCCATCATGGGAAATAAAACTGATGAAAGCTTAATGCAATCCATCATTGAATCACAATCATAATTTTAAAACAACAGCTGTATGAACACAAATTCAAAATAAGAACTAAAATCATGACCAGAAAGAGGAAATCCAAAGATTTTAACCACTTGCCCAGGCAGATGATACATTCTTTTAATGAAAAACAGATATTTTTCTATTAGCTAATACCTTTATACAGATATGACTATAATGGAAATCAAGATTCCAATAAAGTTTCCTTATCTGGCATTGTACAAAAGATCATATGACTAATATTTTTCTGATGCTGTTAAAGTCATGATAGTGTCAGTCTTAGTACTGCTTTAGGGAGTCCAAATAATAGTTTGTTTCTGTGAAGATTAAATGTCTTCCCATTTACTGAAGCTGTGTCCTTCCAAAGTAGAGACTTTTTATAATTCCTGTCACTGCCAAGGTGCTTGGGCTCTCATTTTGGAGTGTGTGTGGCTTGTTGGCTTTTTAGGTATTTGAGGGTGGGCTGCTGTCCTTGCTTGTTTCCAGGGTGGTTGAATTTGTGGCCAAAATGCATCATT
>NW_008585127.1:11177-39452 GCF_000691845.1 Merops nubicus
GTGTCATGTGAAGGAAAACCCAGTATAATGTGGATGTCATGACCTGCGGTTGCTAGGGTGCTTCTGTGTCAGATGATTCATGAGCGTAGCACAAATATTTGTACTAATTTTAAAATGAAGAAAAATCTCTCAGTCCTTATTTTATGAGCAGCTCTGAGCAATGAAACTGCCATTTTTGTCTGGATTTGAAGTCCTGGTTTGATAGTGGGAAGTCTGTGTAGATACTGCAATTGGAAGAGTAGCAAAGTGGAAGATCTTCAATCTGGGGAAAAAAAACTTAGAGGAGAATTACAACTGAGTCTTTGAAAATATATTGCTTTTATGATTCTTCTGAACTGAAAATATAATATAGCTAAGGAGATTCTAATTTATATGTGTGGGAAAGAGAGACATTATAATTTCATGCTAGAGGTCTCCACTGTTGCCATTTCTGTATAAAACACAGAAGATTTCAGCCTAAGCATACACTATATAAGCATATGCACACATGGATATATATATATTTGTTTTTCAAATTGTGTATATGTATCCATGTGTCTTTATGCTCCATCTACATTATCCCTTATGTTTTACTAAGCAGTACATAATGTCTTAAACCTGTGCTTTCCAAAAATTTTAACTGCAGTAACAGAACAGATGTTCTTCTCTAAGTCGGAGAAGTGTTCATTTTCTGTATCAAAAAATCTTGGTTTTTTTCATTGCATATACGTGGATGAATACTCAAACCATGGCTGCTGTTAAACACATACTTTGCAGTGTTTATGTTCTTATTGACCAAAGAGTTGTACAGTGTAATTTTGTAGTTGATTGAAGCACCTCGTCGTCTTTCTCAGAAGGACAGTTGCAGAGAATTATTTTTTTTGGCAGTTTGTATAAGACTAACAGAATCCATTTGCATAAAAGTGGAATGGTATCGTTATGCTCCAATGCTCTAATCCAACTCTCACTTGTTGGTGAATTTAAACATGCTGACAAGGTTTTAGAAGATAGCCTGTACAGGCTTCAATAGCAGCAAATGAAGGTTTTGTTTGACTGCGAAATTATAAAATTAACATTGGAACAAAAAAAATTTGCTAGGAAGCCTAGGTAACAGAAGTAGACAATGATTTATTATGCCATTGCATGTAAAATAGTTGTCTTTCTCAACATAGATGATTACACTGCTTACATTTGCTTGCATATGGAGTTTACAAGGCCTGGAGCAACCATAAATGGGGAGATGTGTCATACCTCGTGTTGCTGCCTGTGCTTAGCTTGTCTGCTCTATTGCTTGGAGTGTTCCAGACCTGATCAAAGACAAAACCTAAGGCCATGTTTTTTGCAGGATACCCGCTGACACAGAGCTGGCTTCTCATTATCTGCTTCAGTTAGGATACGCAAAACTGTGTTAGAACTTTAAATGTAGATTCTGGGTTTTGTTCCTTCCTTGCATTTTACATTTTAAGTTAGGTAGATGTACAAAATGAAGTTTTAATGAAGATATTTCAGAAAGAAATGCAAATACTCTTTGAAGCCCCAAAAAGCTGCTCCCTCAAGTGAGAGCACATGCTTGTTTCCCTTTTGTGGTCCTTTAGTTTTTTTCTTAGTGCTCTTGTGTGAATGTTTCATGCTTTTGTAGATGTTAATAAGTGAGTGGAGCTTTTAGTCTGCTATGGGATACCAATGATAGTCATGTTAACTTGCTGGTGTTTGGAGCATATGAAAGTGTGCCCCTGTCAAACTTTCTACAAACTGTCAAAAAACTTTGTAGAGCTATGTTCTACAAAACAAGTTAATTTAAAGCAGTGAAGGGTGGGGAAAAAAACCCAAAACCCACAACCCAAAAAAACCCTCAAAGACAGCCACAATTAAATATGTGTTTGCTGTCCCAAATCAGTACATGAAGTGAATAGTGAGTGTAGCTGCCGTTCAGGTCCTAGAAAAAAACACTGAAGTGCTGACACCCATACAATCTATGTTTCCCAGGCTTCAGCTGTATATGAAATCCCACATTGCACTGACATATGAAACTTCTTATCTACAGTAATGAGCCTAGTCTTGCTTCTCTGTTACCCTTGGAGAAAAGCACTGCTTGCCAGTGATCCTGGTGTATTAATACCAGTAGCTTACAGAAGTACAGGGTGAATGATGATACCTCTTCCACGACATATGCATAACATGTCCACTCTAACTCATAGTAGCCTGCACAGTTGTTCACAGAAAGGTTGCAGGGTTGGGCTTCTTGACTGAGAGCGTGGATTAATGTTTCAGGCCTGTGAAATCAATCCAGATATTCCCATGGTGAAAAGCAGAGTATGTTTTAACCTTGATATGAAGAATCTATTGGTGTCTTTCAGCAATATCAGAGAAAAAAGCAGAGACAAGATGCTCAAAGTATATACGAAATATAAGACAATTAATTAGTGTTGTGTTTCTCACAGTTAAATAAAATGACATTTTTAAAGCTCTTCTGCTACTCATTTGGCTAGTTAAAGTATATCCTAAATGAGGCTGTTAATGATTTTTAAAATTTTTATTTTTGCAAGAATGTGGAGAATTTCTACAAAGGTGTTTTTAATTCTCCAGCCCTAATTTTCTACTGTAGCTAAGGGAATGGTGTAGTTTGCAGAATATAGAAAGGTGCCTGTGTTAAGATGGAAGAACCTTTCCCAAGCTTTAGTCTTCTCATTCCTGGTAGCTAGACTAATCCACTGGTAACTCAGATCTTACAGTTTGTTTGAATTTCCCTGAGCTTTTAAAGGCTTTTGCACCAGCTTTGCTTTGCTTCTTTCCCCTAACACTAAATTGTCATCTTTTTAGAGTACCATGTATTTGATCCCATGGAAAAAGTTGTTCCCTATCCAAAAACTGACGAAGTGGTAGACACTACTTTTCTGTCGGTGCCAATATCATCAGTCTGAGTAGAACATGACATTTTATATTTTGGAAAGCAGGTGTAACTGTGACCAAGTATCCAGTGGTCATAAAAGGCAAGTATATAAGATCTGGGATTTTGTCGCACTGTACGCCTGTAAGAGAGGGTGAGGTTTGAGTCTTCATGAGTTTAAACTTTCTTATAGAAACAAGTAAAAAACAAAATAAAACAAAAAACATAACCCCAGTAGCAACAGTATTGGTGTTTTGACCAAAGGACCAGTAACTCCACACTCACAGCACTTAAATGCTTGTTATATGTGACTACAAGATGAAACTGAGACAGGTATTTTATTTGCAAGCACTGGCTTTAGACAGAAAAGTTTTCCTGCATAGCTGAAAAGAGAGGCCTGCTCTGCATTATCCTTGGTGGGAAATCTACCTTTTGCTACTGACTGTAAAGGAAAGTAAGCTAATCCATGGAAGTAGCCATAAGCTCATGCCCATTCAGAGGAGAGCAGCTTACAACTTCAACCGAACTAACATGCCTGAACAAATCTATCTTCTGAGTATCTGTGGTTGTTCTCCAGTGGTCAGTGCTAGTTTGGTCTTGAGTAAGAAGTTCAAGAGAAGACTAAAATCTCTAAAGAAAAATCAAAGTAAAAGGAACAGGCACACTTTTATTATTTTATTACTGAATTGTAAGGCATAGCCAGTGTCTTGTCACCTACAGAAAGACTGAAGGAAGCTGGTAACAGCTAAAAAAACTTTCAGAGCTGAGGACAAGAGAAAGTTACCTGGAGGGTGGCAGGGAATAAACATGTTAATGTGTCTTCACTAACAGGGATTTATTCAAAATACTAGAGAGTGCTCTGCTTTAAATGGGAAAGTGTACAACAGAAAGTTATGGTTTACTAACTCTTAACTAATTCATGACTACTGAGGAAATAACAGTGACCTCTTTCAAGAGGGTGTATCAATGTTTGATGCCAAAGGATATGGGTACTGTAATTGAGATGGTGGGAAAAGATTCCATTTTTGTGCATGAAAGTAGGCTAGTTAGGTTAAAACAGTTGTGCTTGTAAGATTCTGAAGAGCTCTTATAAAGATAATTTTATGTAGTCATCTATACCTAAAAGTTTGTAAGTTTTCTTACGTACAATATGGAAGTAATAGTACCCAGATGCTAAAAAAATAGCTACTGTAATATACTTTAAAACTAGTGCAAGTGTTTGTGACACTAGACTTCTGTTCTGACAATGCTGAAGGATAGTTAAACCCCTAAGTAATTTTGGGAAAACTGAGCAACTGTCTATTCTTTCAGGTAGCACTGAACTTTACTCAACCTATTTTTAGTGGTTTGCTTTTATGCTTTTAGAAAAGCATTTCTGAACTTAGTTTTACTACTACTTCTCTGAAGTCACTCCTGGTTTTGGTGACTGACTGGTTTGACAGGAAGAAAAAGAGCACTTGCCAGAGATAGGAGTTGTAAAACTTCAGGACTGTACAGAGAGAGATGGAAGTAGGTACATGGTTGAAATTTGATTGATTTGAAGTATGATTAGGTTTCAAGCTTATGTTCTGCTTTTAAAAGCTTAAGGGCTTTCCTCCACAGATGCCAATCAACTGTAACCTCTCTTGCTCTTAGCTGGAATGATCTGTGCTCACTGATCTGTAAATCAGTTGTAAATCCATTGTAATCTGGGAAGAAGAATTATCTAATCCATTACATAATTTGGATATATTCAGGAAGGGCATCAAATGAAAGATCTTTAAACCTTTGTGAATCACTGAGCAATAGACAGTATTAATTGTGTGAATCACCCGTATGGCTCTTGTTGTCTTTGAAGGGTAGATGTACTGTGACAGCTGGACACTTAGGCTATCAAAGACAGCTTCATCAGCAGTCTTTTAGGAACCTCATTATATATTCATTTTCTGTGGGCTTTTATGAAGTTAACCAGTAGCTTCCAGACAATATACACCTTAAAACTCTTGGGTTGGTCAAGTTACATGAAAAATTGGAAGTTGATATACCTTAATCCAAAAATTTCAGTTAGCATGTGATGCTTCCTCCTGCTCAAACTGTGTCACAGGCCAGTTTACTGCATGAAGTATATGGGAGGTAATAATCAGAACCAAATTTGAATTTAACTGTGATATTTGGCTTGAATATCATAATGTGGACTAATAAGAGTTCAGTATTTTGAAACATGTAGTGTTGAGTTAAGCAAATCTATGAACTAACTTAGGGAGAAAATATCTAATGAACTGGTATCTTATCACCACAATTGTTCAAGTGTCAATTCCAGAATGTTCACATTTTTTTATTTCTTAGTTGTCAATCTTGTGCTTGTCTTGTGGATATGTAGTGTCAAACTGTTGTTTAGTCTTCTTTCTTATAACACAACTTTTCATAGAAACAACCTCTACACATATTGTAGAGGTTTTGTTCCAGTTATCTCTGCCCAGGACTAACAAAACAATGTTTTTATTTTGAAATCCCTGGCCTTCTACTGTTATGCAAAGCTTGTCTGACAGCAGATATTTCACAGCTGTTGCTTTCTCTCTCAGAGACCTCAAAACGATAAATGTTGACTGCCTGACTTTCAGCAAATAAAACTAAGGTTCAAATTCTATGCAGGGTGAATTTAGGTGATGAAGACAGACATGCAATGTTACCTATCCTCCTAGGCCAGTAGAACATCATAAGCACCTGATGTCCAGGGCTTTATTATTATTCATATCCAGAATCATATTTTTTTGCAAACCTTAGGAGGTGTCATTCATATCTGAGGCTCTTTTAATTTAATGGTGCGTTTTAAGACTGCAAATTTTACATTAGTTTTAACGCCTAACCCACCACAACAGCACAGGTAGAATTAACATCTCTGTGGTCTCACTCAAGTAGGTATCTATATCACAGCAATGAAGCTGTGATCTCTTTCTGTTCTTATCAGTTTTCTATTTGTTTTTTTGCAATGACACCTCGGTGACTTTCCCAAAGTCCTGGGAAACAGTAAGATTTCAGGCGTATCCCTCTCTTAGGTGTTTAATTTTGCTGATGTAATCAGCATACTGAGGCAGGGAGAGGGTAGGTGTGTTTTAGGTGTTGCAGGTGGGGTTTTTGTTTTGTTTGTGTGGGATTTTTTGTTGGTTCTGTGTTTGTGGGTTTTTTTGTTTGATTGTTTTTGTCTTCCTTAAGCTCTAGAACCTTTTCATTAATTACGCAGGGAACTAACAAGGGAATTTGGGAAACTTCATGATGTCAGAAGCCCAAGAGCTAGGCATGTCTATGCTCAGTAGCATTGTGCGTTAATTGTCTTGGTTTATATCTGATTCTGAAAGTGTATTTCTGGAAACCTGGTGACTAAAGCCTGAGAACAATTAACATGGGTATGTCCCTCGTCCTTCTTGTGTCTCTTATTAGTTAACACAGGCTTCTGTACACCTGTGTTATCCCAGGCTAAATGATCACCAAGATCAAAGGTGACAGCTTCTGGCATCAGAATCAAAGTCCTGAAGCCCAGAAAGACGGAGAGAAGAAGGGTAGGAAACAGTGTAATAGCCTTCTGCAAGGTATGAGGCAGAACTCTTGGGTAGTTTTTCCGCTAGGATGAAAAAAGGAAGGAGCTATTTGAAACGAGAAGATGGGTGGGCAGGTTCAGCATGACATGGGCGTTTAAACGTAGTCATTGGTGCTGCTCATCAACCCTTGCGGAAGTCACATTTGCTTGCAACATACTTGTATTTCCTCCAAAACTTTATTATTTTGTTGCTCTTCTGGCAGTGTCTGTTGTCTGTCTAGTCTGTTGTCTGCTAACTAGATTGTAATTATTGTTATTTTAAACACTTTTTAAATCTGAAACTTTCCTGAAGAATGTGAGACATGGGCTATTGGTTTTCTACATTTTACAGCTGCTCCTGGCAGTCCTTCTACAGTTAGTCCTGTGTTTTGTTAGGAAGACCTATGTTTCTCAGTTTGAACCTCCTCTGTGGTGCATTTTATGAAGTTCTTAGTACCTGGACTTATCACCCAGATGCAGTCCCGTAGATAAGCACACTCTAAAGCAATGACTTTTTAAGTGGCAGTCTTACAGCCATATCTTGTGATCAGTGTGACTACTGGTTGTTTATGTGATGTTAAAAAGTGGTATGTGTGTATCAGAAGTGTGGGAAGAACTGGCAAAAAAAAAAATGAAAATTGAATTAACATTAAAGTTTGTTCGTGATGTTTGAAGGCAACTATTGAGTAAGAATGACTGAAAAGTGTCAAAATTTTGTTGTTCATAAATTCTAAGTGTAGAAACACTAACATAGAGGAAAAGAGGATCAGATGAAAGGAGCTTCTTCTGTGTTGATGGCTGCTTCCTGTATGTGATTTCTTGATTTTGCCTTCATATATTAAGAATTTTTTTCATTAAATGAGAAAAAAAAAAAATAAATTGCTCATTGAGTTTTGAACTGCTGTGTGACTTTTTTTCCTTAAATCCTTGTGCTTGCCCAGCATGAATTTCTTGTAATGCATCTCTTGTGTTCTCACTCTCTGGGTTACATTGGAAACCCCTAAATAGTTCTTCTACCAGAATAAGACTATGAAGTTGGCCATAAACCAGTTCCAAAGCAGCCTATTTTCAAATAAGAATGTCGCAATCTTGGATAAAGGAGGGAGGAGACTCATGTAGCGCAAACTTATTTTCATCTCAAATACTGGAGACACTTTGAATCAGACAAGGCACTTTGAATTGGAAAAATACAGTATTTTGTCTTTTACTAAGTAGCATTTTCTTAGATATTAAAATAGAAATATTTCCAGTGTGATTTTACAGTCACTGTAATTCAACACAGTGCATAACTACTACTATTCCATTTAGTGACATTTAAAAAAATATATATTAATCATGGAAGTGGACTTAAAAATGTGGATTTTCTATTACCTTTGATTTTAGTCCATGCTAGAGAGTAAGGTATTAGAACAAACATACTTTAAGTCTAGCTGAAGACTTTGGCAAATTAGATTACTCTACAGTAATGGCAGATGAAAAATGAATTTTTCATGCATTTCAAGAAAATAAAATTCAAACCTTACGTTGTGCTCTGGATGTATTAGCTTAGAATTATTTTTTTTTTTTAAATAAGGCTTGTTAAGTTAAATTATTTTTTAATTAAAGAGAAATCAATTTAATGGAGATTGAAGATTTCTTTGAGGTTTTGTGTAGGATTTTTTTTCTCTAACAGGAGGAACAGATGGCTCTTCTCCTTGGTTAGAAGATCACTTCTTACATAGCTGTTGGCATAACAGGACCACAAGTGTGATCCTCCTGTATGCTTTTTCCCAGTGTATAATGTCATGTTGATTCAACATGTTCCATCTTGTGATACAAAAATAAATTAGCAATAATTGTCAGTTTTTCAGAGAACGACTTGTTCTTTTAAATCAAGAAGTAATTTCTGTAATATAATTTTTTTCAAGGTTTGGTACTTCAAATGTAAGCAGTAGAACTTACTGAGGTCAGCAGTAACTGAATAGTTGGGATGAAGGCATAGCTCAGTTGTAGCTTCTGCATCCTTTATTTAGTGCTTTTATCCATGTAAGAAATACTGTAGTGTTGCTTTTGAGAATACTAGAAGAAAGTAAAATGATGGTTTTTTTGTCTTCTGATTTGAACATTGAGGCAGAAGTTTATGTGATACTATAGTAGAAATAGTTTATAAAATCAGAATATGGATGTGAATCAACTTGCAAAATAGGTTTTCTTATTTTAACTCTTATGCTGGCTCACAACCCTTATAAAAATTTGAGTTAACTGTACCAGGTGAAAGAACAGAAGCATAAATAGAAGATCACTGAATATTTGTCTGACAGCAAACCCTCACAGATAAGACTGGTACTAAGTCCATCCAGCTTTCCTCAGAATTTGTCAAACCATTTCCCTTGTCTGTCGCTGAAGTAAGTATGGGTTTTCTCATTCCTACTTTGGTAAACAAAAAATTGTTTAGCTACTAAGAGTAATAATGACTATCAAAGGAATTGGTCTGTTTCAAAATTTTAATCGTTGTTTCCCCTTCAACTTTATTTGATATTATCATCTTGTCTGCTGCTTATACCTTATATTGTTTATACAAAGAACAATCATGCTACAGCTATGCCTATGGCATTTCTCTGAGCAGTGTATCAGTGTCATCTGTCGTAAGACAAACTGTTCTTGTTTTGCTCTTACAAATACTTTAGTATAAAGAGGTTAATAGTTATTAGGTATTTCCTTGCTTGAAATAATTTCCCTTTTATTACATTTAGTCATTCAGTTCATCAAATTATTAGTTTGAATTTTAGCAAGCCTCAGTAACATTTGTAGCAAATTTTATTACTAAAACTGGTGTGAATGACTGCAACATTTATTACCAATATGAAAAGTAGCATTTTTCAAAAGCATAAACCATATTAGCAATAGGTTCCATTATGTGGCGTAATTGATTTATATGAATAATATCTTTTCAGTGCTGATTTAAGTTTTTATTTATTACTTGATATAAGTCAGTCTAGCATTTCTGTATTTGGAGAGGAAAAATGGAAATTCACAGGACTGAAAAACAAACAAAATTAAATCTATTACAATTTCGTTTGTATAGAAATGTGGTATATAAAGGCTAGTGATGTGTCAGTTTTCTAAATATTTTTTTATTTCACTTTTCAGTGTGTCATGCTGAAGAGTGATTTGGTTTCTTTTCCTGTGTTTTTACAACCTTGGGGACTGGGCTGGGATGGATTATGGAGAAGTATTTTCTTATGCACTGCTCTGTTTATTTGGAAGAGAATTTTGAGTGTCTGTTGTGACTTTTCTACAAAGGATCCCCTGCAGTGGCAGTTCACTATACCTCAATAATCTGCATGTTGTAACGGGCTGATCCTTGTGGTCCCTTCCAACCCTGACAGATTCTGATTATGTTTAAGCAGAGGACTTAGAAGTGTTAACTTAATGGTTGGACTTGATGATCTTAAAGGTCTCTTCCAACCTAAAGGATTCTATGAAAGTATGAGAAATTAATTTTCTGAAAGGTCCCAAGGAAATTAAAGCACGTACTGAAAAGGTGAATTCCTGTTTTACTCTTGACTTTGCTGTATGGCAGGCAACCTGAGTAAAGACATTGTTGTCTACACCTCCTAGACTTAACTGTCTGATCTTGTGATCCCTGTGTTTTTCAGCCTGCTGACTCTCTGTACCTTTCTCTCTTGCATTGTCTTTCTTGGGGGAATCAGTCTAAATAGGAGTCCATTGCTTTCTCCAGCCTGCTATGTCTTAGTCACCGATACAGGACTCTTTAAACCAGGAACTTCAGCTCTCTTCTGGCCTGGGTATAGCTATAGTGGGTGCTTATGGTGAAACACTGCTCAGCTGTGTTCATGAGAATGCAGTGTGTAGAGTCATAGAACCATAGAATCGTTTAGGTTGGAGAAGATCATTAAAATCATAAAGTTCAGTCGTTAATCTAACACTGCCAAGCTCACCGCTAAGTTATGTCTCTAAGCACTTCATCTATATGTCTTTTAAATCCCTGCAGGGGTGGTGCCTCCACCACTTACCTGGGCAGCATGTTCCAGTGCTTTTTTCCCTTTCAGGGAAGAAGTCTTTCCTAATACCCAATCCAAACCTCCCCTGGTGCAACGTGAGGCCATTTCCTTCTGTCCTATTGCTTGTTACATGAAGAAGTGAACCTTATATCTTTCAGTCTGTACACTAACTTAATTTCTTCTATTCTCTTCCCATGTGTAGATATGTATCTGTTATGTTTATCCTTATGAACCTAATTTTATTGTTCAAAATACAAGCATAACGTTTGGACCATTTTTTTAATTTCAGCTTTAAGAATGGAAGTCATCATCACTAAAGTCCTTTTGTTCTCAGGAAGCTGGTGATTATGGTAGCTTCTAAATCTTGCTAAATTTTTGCTCAGTAGGATTGTGTTGGAAAGGGGGTATCACATCCTGCAAGCACTTTCTGCTCCATCAAGATTGGACAAGGTGAGGCATGTTTTAGTAGCACTTTGTATGTTTCTTTTTCCTTGAGCAAGTTTTAATATTCTTTCCTTGGTGAACTGATCTGTCACTTTCTAAAGCTGCAGTTCAATGTATTGCTTTTGGAAACAGAAGACTTAAAGGAAGCCTTAGTGTTAAGAACTGACAGTCTGACCTATTTCTGGTTTCTCTAAAAAATACTTATCATGGATTAGAGCTTTTGCATCTGAAACCCGTGCTCTAATCTGTCAGTTCTGTAATTGCTTCCAGAAGGTGAAGTTTAAAACTGCAGGCTATCAGTCTTTTCTTTGGTGCCTTTTTACTGATAACCTGGAATTTAATCCTTTGAAATATGTACTATCAGCACAGTCCAACACTATTTTCTGCTTAGACTGTAACAATTACCTTTTGGAGCCTGATTCATTATTGCATAAACAACATACCATTAAACATGACTAACTAGAAGTTTTGGTCTGTCTTTTATGGTCTACACTGAATATAACATTAACTTTTCTGCAGTGTATTTCTCTGCCAATCATCGAAACTCTGTATTTATTCCAAGTGTGTTGCAGTTGAATGAGAAAAACACTTGGCAACATTACTTTTCCCTGTCTTGAGTCAAATTCCTAAAACATGGGAAAAAGGGAATGCCTTTTTCAGGATAAACATAAACCTACTGAAACATGCTAACATTTTTATTGCTGTTACCTTAGTTCTTATTTCATGGTACTCAGTCCTGTTCTATTGAAGCACCCATATTGTTAACTCTTTCAAATGATACCAGTTTTCATGTGATGGTGTTGTTGGACTCTGTTCTCTTACACCTCACCACAAATATGTCACTGGCAGCAATGGCAGTTTTGCAGGACAGGAAGGAGATCTACTGCTACAGGCATCCATCTGCTTTAATTAACACACAATGGCACATATTCTGCCTCTGGAAGAAGTTACCTGTGCTGTCAGGAGTCAGTTATCAGCCATATGAACAAGAATTACAAAACCAGGCTCCTGAAATGAGTTGAGCTCTAGATGCAGAGAGGCAGAAAAAAAGATTTGCAGCTTTGAAGGTGTGTTTAAGGAGAGAGAAGTTGATGGGAAAAGAAGTGGAAGCTAGGTAATCTGTAATAATGGTAAGACCTGAAAAGTTTTTTAGAGAAGCATAAAATTGTGAACAATATTGTTCCACCTTTTCAACCAGTTCCATCAGTGTATTTCATTTTCATGCAAGCTCATATGGACTTTTGAGGTTGAATATATTTAAATGGACTTTGGAGGTTTAATGTGCTTCAAAATAAAATAATGTCTAGTTTGGTGTATTAGTTTCATACAAATACTTTTGTTCAAATACTTTTAAGTTGTTTGCATGGTTAAGTGATTGTTTTATCAAATAGCTTCTGGAGCCAGTAATATGATCTTGTGTTTGCAAACTTCCCATGAAAATTTGTTCATAAAAGCTAGTGTCTAAGTGACCTTCCACAGACTCCCTAGTGCTCTATGTGATCTCCAGTGAGAGGAAAGCCAGTGTTTCCATGGATGTGCTGCAAAAGCATTTGAAGGGGACCATGTCACTGTTATAAACTTGCAGCATTACAGAGGGTTCTCATATTGAACAAGAATGTTTGGTACTCGAAACCTTGTTCTTTTTTTGTAATTTACTTTGTGGCACAAACCTGTTCTGTGGAAGAGTAGTGGAAGTTAAGTGTCTTTTTACAGCTGCTCTTCTTCACTGAAAATGTTAAGGAGCTATTAGATTTATTATTATTTTGTTGGTAACACTGTCTATTAAAAATACTAGATTCATACAATAATTTATTCAGCATAAAAGTTCTCCAAAATGTAGAGAAAAGACACATTAATAGCAAAGTGCAGCAAAGCAAGGTCGAGTGAGAAGCAGAGTATTTCAGGTTAGTGACTAATAAATACAAGGCACTTACCTCTTATAGTTAGAAGCAAATACAAACCAGCCACTTTATAGATAGAATTAGTTCTTCCTGTCTTTAATATTTTATGCTGATATTTGCGCTTCATTTGCTCTTTATCTATTAAAAGACTAAATAATCCTGATTTAAAAGTTACACAAATCCACTTGATTTAGTTCAGTATACTGAACACTTTCTTTCCCAACACCCAATCCATTGGAAAGAAAATGATGGAAAGAAGAGTGTACAGAAATGTGTACTACTAAAAAGAATCCATCCACTCTACAGGAGTTGTTCTCAAAGTTAAGGAAAAAAATACATTATTGTACTTATGGCATGATCTAAAATCTTTGTAGTGCTAGTGCTATGGCACCTAGTCATCCAGTATAGAGATGCCTAAATTATTGACCAGGTTGCAGGTGTCAGAGGCAGAATTATATGAACCTGTGGTGTAAAGAAGAAAAGCACTCTACTGCCATAAAAGTAAGTTCCTCTGAAAACTACAGTCCTTTAAATGTTATATGAAATGTTTAATCTTTTAAGAGGACTGTTTGCACAACAGTTTTTCCAAAAGGATAGCAGAAGGCAACATCCCTTTCAATCAATTTCTCCCAGATTTCAAGTATTTACTTTCTGGTTGCAACTTTGCCAGAATAGTTTTCAAGAATTTAAATATGATCAAACAGTGTTTTGTTTAGTTGATGTGACCTTTCCCTTGTCTAGCCTCTCTCCTTTCTTCCTCAGAAAACATTTATCCAGAGGTAGACACTGACAACTTCCATGCTGAAACCTGTTCATGAATAGGTTGATAAAGTTATATTCCAAGAGAGGAAGAAGTAAGCAAAAGCTCTAATTGCTTATTAGTATTTTCTGCTAATGCATACCTCTGGGCAAGTGGCATGACAGCAGCCAGGTGGCTGTATTTGCCTTTTGTCCACTGCAAAAGAGCATCAATCCTTATATGCAATTTATAAATAAATTCCTAAAGTATTGTGTAGCCTTAACATCCAGACAGCAGCCACAATATGTATCTCTGTATGCTCTTCTTTCCAGCATTTTCTTTCCAATGGATTGGGTATTGGGAAAGAAAGTGTTCAGTGTACTGAATTAAATCAAGTGGATTTGTGTAACTTTTAAATCAGGATTACTTAGTCTTTTAATAGATAAAGAGCAAAGGAAGAACAAGTATCAGCATATAATGTTAAAGACAGGAAGAACTAACTGTATCTATAAAGTGGCTGGTTTATATTTGCGTCTAACCAAAACAGGCGATATGCAGTCAGTAGTCACTAACCTGAAATAATCTGTTTCTCACCCAACTTTGCTTTCCTGCACTTTGCTATTAATGTGTTAATAATGTGTTAATGGCTCATGTTCAACTCGGTGTCCACCAAGACCCCTCTGTCCTTTTCTGCGGAGCTGGTTTCCAAATATTTGATCCCCAGTATGTATTGATGCTTAGGGTTGTTCTTGCTCAGGCACAGGACTTTGTACTTCCTAGTGAAACTTTATGACGCTACAACAGCCCATTTCTCCAGCCTGTTGAGGTCCACCTGGAGGGCACAATGCTCTGTTGTATTGGCTGCTTCTCTCAGTATTGTGTTTTTGGCAAACTTGCTGTGGGTATATGTTGGGTCTGGCTGCGGTGATTTTCCCATTGCAGCCCTCATGGTTCAGTGCTTTTGTGTTGGGAGTTAGAAGTGTGTTGATAAAACCCATGTTGTGACTACTGCTGAGCAGTGCTCACACAGCACCGAGGCTCTTCCTAACATTCTGCCCCCAATGGAATAGGTGGGCTGGCGCTTGGGGGAGAACATAACCAGGACAGTTGACCCAAATTGACCAAAGGGATATTCCATACCATATGTCAGCTCAACTATAAAGCTAGTGCAAAGTGGGGGGCTACTCTTTGATCTTCCAGAGCAATCACTACGTGTATTGGAGCCACGCTTCCCGGAAAGGGGCCAGATATCACCTGGTGATGGGAAATAGGGAATAAGTCTACTTTTAATTCACTTCCACATGGAATTGCTTGGCTCTGCTTTGATTCGCGTTAAACTGTCTTTGTTTTTACCCACAAGAGTTCTGTTTCTGTCTTATTTCCCTCTTTTGCTTTGTGGAGGAGGCAGAGGAAAAGGGAGGGGGTGATAGAGTGGTTTGGTGGGCACCTGGCACTCAACCAGGGTTAATCCACCACAGGGTATATTCTGCCCCATCATTAAGATCATAGATGAAGATGTTGAATAGGATTGGACCCAGTAGTGATCCCTGGGGTACACTACTAGTTAATAACCTCCAACTAGACTTTACATCACTAATCGCCAACCTCTCAGCCCAGGCATTCAGGCGGTTTTTAGTCTCCACTGTCTGCTCCATCCTTCATCAGCTTCTCTATGGGGATATCTTTATGGGGAGACAGTCTCAAAAGTCTTACTTAAGCCCACATAGACTATACAGTCTGCTCTCCCCTTGTCTCCAGTCATTTTATTTTAGAAGGTTGTAAAGTTGGGTAAGCATGACTTCCCTGTAGTGAATCCATGCCAGCTACTCCTGATCACCTTCTTGTCCTTTATGTGCCTGGAAATGGTTCCCAGGATGAGCTGTTTCATCACATTCTCAAAGGTCAAGGTGAGCATGACTCATTTGTAGTTGCCTTGGTCCTCCTTCTTGCCCTTCTTGAAGACAGGAGAAATATTTGCATTCCTTGAGTTCTCACACACCACTTCCTATTAGCAAGATTATTCAAAGGTTATCAAGAATGGCCTTCAGAATGACATCAGCAACTCATGAATTGTCTTAGGGTTGTCCTTAAAGTTATGATAAGTTACTTCTTTAAGTTAAAGATATTAAGTTTATTTTCCCTTAGAAATTGCAGGAAGACTGTATTCATTTCTATTTTCTACTAGAATTAGTTTAAAGCTTTTAAAAACTGTCTTGTGCTTTATAACATTATGGACCAAATGTGTGATTGCACATTTGTACATCTTGTGTGGAGTGGTCAACACTGTCATCGCTATAACAGCACAGTGATCCTATACCCTTCTGGTCCAGCTCATCTTCCCTTAAGTCAGAACCTGCATCTGCTCACTGAAGCAGTGAAGTAATGGCCCCAGAAACATAAATATTTTGAAATATGGCTAAGTGGAGTTCAGTTGGCTTACCTTCTTCTTGGAAGGACATAAAAATTAGGCCATTATAAGCAGTTGGGTACACACAGTTCAGAGGCAAGACTGAGTCGTAGAGGGGAAAGGTGAGAAAGAGCCCTTATGTCTGATGTCAGAAAACTTAAGTCAGTTCAGTGGTATGCAGAAACTCTTCTTTAATAAATGTGACTGAACAGTGACGGGATAAAAGCAATTAAATTTAGGAAGGAAGAATATGTAATGATTCATAGAAGAAACATGAGTTTTAAAATCAGTAAATTAATTACACTGACAATTCATTGAATAACTTATAAATGATTTGTGTCTTAATAAAATATAAGGCAAGCATGTGAGTATTTGAGCATAATAATAGGAACAGTTTCAGGTACATTTCAGTTTTTCTGGTAAATCTGATTTGACAATTTTGAAACATTGCTGAGATATGTTCTGAGAGTATAAATTCCTACTTAAGATTAAATAACTAAGGGTATTTTGTAATATTAAGCCAATTTTTCAGGATTACTGCTTTCAAATCAAATTGTTGTTCACTGTATACGCAGTGCAATGCAAATTATTGACACTTTTTTGATATGCAAATCTTCATGGCTATGCTTGGATTTACCTCAGAATTTGAAGTAGCAGCTCTCTTGCAAGTATTCTGTTTTTGTAATGAGGTCTTGGTTCACTTTGTGGTAGTTCAGTTTTGCAGAGCATTGCTTTGTTCATTCATCAGTTTAATCTCTTGCCTGCCAAGAAGTTCCAGTTTTCCTTTTGAAGAACAGAAGCACTTGAACACTGAAAAACAAATGTGCTTTTAAAATGATTACCACTAACTGCTGGCAGTGTCTGTCTTTCTTTGTCCATTTCAGTGCAAAACAGAGTGTGTTTATACAAGAGGCTTTCTATGGTAACTTTGTTAATACCAAAGATGTACATAATGTTTAATAAACAACATTTCCATTTACACCACACCTGTGAAGCTCTGTTTTGAAGAGAGGAATAGCTATTTCTATCAGAGCATTGTCACCTCAGTATTTCAGGCAAATTCTGCAGCTCAGAGAACATATGTAGTACTGAAGGCTCTCTGTTCTAACAGTCAAAGATCATTGTATTGGTTGATGTTCATGAAGATTTTGTACTTTATGTGTTGTAGTGTTGTTGGAGAGGACTTTGTAAAACAGGAGCTAAACAAGCTAAATCTACTGTGAAACTTGAGATTTCAGCACTTGCCAGACGATATAATATTTGTATTATTGCTTCACCACACAGTGAGCTTTTACATAAATACAAATTATATAAATGAGCAATAAACACAGAACTCAGTGTTATGTGATGGAGTCAGAACAAGCTTTGTGTGAATATATGTAAAGGTCAGTATAAAATTAATTTAAATGAACCTTATTTCCCAGTCCTTTAGCTCATTTGAGCAAGCCCACTTACTTTCTTAGTTGTGTGCTACACAATAGCA
Source organism: Merops nubicus (assembly GCF_000691845.1). Classification (NCBI taxonomy): domain Eukaryota; kingdom Metazoa; phylum Chordata; class Aves; order Coraciiformes; family Meropidae; genus Merops; species Merops nubicus. The sequence continues at coordinate 28,575 of NW_008585127.1, forward strand.
TTTGATTTACAAAGGATTTTAATGTTTTTATTATGTTATGTACATTTAGATTCTTTTGTTTGTATACCATCAAAAGGACATGGCACAAGATAAGAAAACAGAACAGACTAAAATTATAAGAAGAGTGGTGAGGTTTTTTCTGTTTCATAGAATCATAGAATGGTTTGTGTTGGAAGGAACCTCCAAAGGTCATTTAGAGCAACCCTCCCTTCAATAATCAGGGACATCCCCAACTAGATTCGGCTGCTCAGAGCCCCATCAATCCTGACCTTGAATGTCTCCAGGGATGGGGCCTCCATTGCCTCTCTGAGCAGCCTGGTCCAGTGTTTCACCACTCTCACAGGAAAGAACTTCCTAATGTCTGACCTAAGTCTTCCCTGCTTGAGTTTAAAACCATTACCTTGTGCTATCTCTACATACCCTTGTAACCAGTCCTTCCCCAGCTTTCTTGTAGCCCCCTTCCGGTACTGGAACATCACCGTAAGGTCTGCCCAGAGCCTTCTTTTCTCCCAGCTGAACAACCCCAACTCTCTCAGCCTGTCCTCAGAGGAGAGGTGCTCCAGCCCTCTGATCATTTCTGTGGCACTCAGGATCCTTTCTAACATGTCTATGTCTTTCCTTTGCTGAGGACTCTGGATCTTCTCTGAACTGAAACTGTAAGGTATTTTTAACATCAGATTATGGTGACTTTCTTGACCAGAACCTGCTGTAGAGCCTCCTGACCCTCGAACAGATCAACACTCTCACTCAGTTTGGTGTCATCTGCAAACTTAGTGAAGGTTTGCTCTGTTTTCTCAACAAGATCATTGATAAAGATGGTAAACAGAAGTGGCCTCCATACTGAGCCATGGGGAACACCACTGTGACCGGTTGCCAGCTGGATTTAACTGCAATCACCACCTGTCTCTGGGACTCATCGACCAGCCAGTTTTTTACCCAGCGCCACCAAAGCCATGAGCAGCCATTTTTTTTTCATGAGAATGCCATGGGAAATGGCATTCTCAGTCTTCCTTCAGTTAATTTCATAGAACTTATTAAGATCCATTCTGTGACTTTTTTTTGTGCTTCTATCAAGATCCTTATTTCTACCTATGAATCCTCTCATTGATGAAATCATCAAAGTCCTTTCTAGAATCGGGGACTCTTTTGTCTTCCATCTGTTATGAGCTGCAAAGTGTGTGTTTCTTTTCAACATCTGTCTTTTAATATGTGCATTTAAGTACTTTCTTGAGCTACTATCTACCTAGGAAGACTTTTTTTTTTTTTTTTTTCAAGATCCTTATTTCTACCTATGAATCCTCTCATTGATGAAATCATCAAAGTCCTTTCTAGAATCGGGGACTCTTTTGTCTTCCATCTGTTATGAGCTGCAAAGTGTGTGTTTCTTTTCAACATCTGTCTTTTAATATGTGCATTTAAGTACTTTCTTGAGCTACTATCTACCTAGGAAGACTTTTTTTTTTTTTTTTTTTTTTTTTTGTGGGGAGAATAACTTTTGAACTAAATCACTTCTGTATTTTGTACACTTGACTAATATTCCTTCCATCACTTGCTTATTTATGTGCCTGTTGCAGGGCTGCGTCTTTTTGATTTTTTTTTTTCTTTTCATTTTTTGGTTTGCTTTTTTTTTTAGCTGTGCTTCATACATAATAGTAAGTCCAAGTGTTGTATGTTTTTATTTTTGCTTCTTCTGTTGTGGTTATTATCACTGTTAGTCCCAAACACTGTCTTACCATCTGTAAAATGATTGTTTGTACGAAAGTGTAAAATACAGTGAAATGGTATGTTAAACCAAAACAGAGTTTCATTTAAAAGAAATAAAAAATCCTAACAGTTCAAGCTGTAGCTGTTTAGGTGTTTGGGGTTATTTGTGTTTGTTTTTTTTTTTTTTTAATCTTAGCTGTGACTCATCAGAAAATATCACGTGGCTGACTGTTTCTTTGAAAATGTAGCTATGAGACTATTCATAGCGTTGTGCATATGTGAGAGACAGAGAGAGTGACTTCGTTTTTAGGTTGTCTCATTAAACATTCCATTCCACCCCTTCTTCTGAGTTGTCCCTTTAATCAGCTCTGGCAAACTGCTACTTATGGGAACTGAATCACAAAAATGTTGGCAATTTTTCTTCCAGTGGCTTAGTCAGGATTGTGTTGTTACCAACCAGCTGATGTCAAAGTAACCAGAGAGGAAACTTAATAATCAGGCTTGAAGTTGGTTGCCCAGATGCTTATTGAACAGGGCCATGCCTGAGGATTTTAAATGAGCTCTGAAGAAGCTCATCAATCTGAGCAGCACACAGCAGGGAAGTCATGGGTTTGAAGAGTAGTTTCTAAATATTTAAATAAGTTGTTAACAATGATTCTACAGATTCTTAATACGGTCTTTTATCATACATGATCTAGTTTCTTACTCTGTGCAAGATAATGTCATTATACAAAAATTCTGTGACTAGTCATAGGGAAAAATATAAATATGTAAATATAAAAATTAAATACTAATAATATGTGGTTGAGAACTGTAGGAAGTTAGAACTGCTTAAAAATTCATGGATGTGAGCAAAAAGCAAAACTTTCCTACTGTTTCCCATCTTGTTCTCTCCAGCAGCTTTGGATTGCTGAAATATTTTGATGCTTAGTGCAGTGCATTATTTAGTATTAGATTGCTTTGGTATTGTTAAGTAGAGAAATATTTGAAATTATAATGATATACTTGAAATCTCTTTAATTAGACATGTATTAAAAACTTGGATGTTCTATTGAAGTGGTTTAATTTCGCAGTTTAGTAAAAGCTCAAAGTTTTTTTAAAGTTTTTTTTTTACAGTTTTGGTTGTTTTTTCTTTTCTTGGTTTGTTTTTGTTTGTTTGTTTGTTTTCTATTTGCCAATAACCTTCAGTTTTAGCAGCAAAGTGCTTTATATTGAACTTCATTGAAAGGAAAAAAAAGTCTTAATTTGTACCTGTTGTGCACAAATGTAACTTTGCATGCTGTTAGCTGACTTTAATGGAAGTCAGATTTTTACTTATTTTTTGTAGCTAAATATTAATATAGAGCTAGATTTATTTTTTTTATTCCCACTATATTTGTTTGTCTGGTTATTTTTTATGATTATTTCATAGTACCTTAGTTGGCAGCTGTGAGGTGTGGGATGACAGGCATGTGGGTCAGTTCTAAAACAAACACCACGTTGTTGAGGTAGGTAAACACCGTCAAGGGATATGCCTGCTCAGAATTTTCCTTAAACAGTGTGTAATTCTCTTTGTGAAATTATGAGAGTGACCCTCTAAGCTAGGTTGAGGGCAGCTGAACAGCTGCATTTTGTCATCTAGTACGGTTCTAAATCTTAAGAAAGGTTATGCTTAAGGTAAAAGTGAGGAGCTGTTTCTGCTGGGAAGTCTCCTGAAAAATACACAAGAACCTTTGTATTTGTACCTATTCTAAAATTTGTCATGTCTGAAGATTCTGTGCTTCCTTTTTCAGCTCTCAGAGAAGAAGGGAAACTGCTATTACTATTAGATCATGGCAAAAACCTGATCTTTTGGACTGAATTTTAAGATAATGCTTATACAAACAAAGAGATGGTGAGAATATGCTACTACTGCTTCTTTATTTTTCCTTTTTGTGTTTGTTTCTTCTTTATAATTGTCATAGTATCTTTTAAATCATGGAGCAGGAAGAGGAAACAGAGGAGAAGAAAATGTTTGAATACAAATGAAGTAGCTGTTTGAATCCAGAGAAATAGTTTTGAATGTTATGAATGTTCTGCTTAAACTCAGGAAATTTCATAGAAAAAAAATATTTTTTCACTGAAGTTCTTTGTTGGAAACACTGAAACAGAGGTTGTTTTCTTGTTTTGATAGAATTTGGCAAAATCATGATGAACTCAGAAATTGATTTGCCTTACGTTTCCTTGTTTTTAACTCCCTAAATAGTTTCAGTTGGAAATTTCATGCAATTGTACTGGAAGTCAAGGATTCTTCTTTGATTTACATTTCTTGACTGGGAGCTTTCTTGAAAACACAGTCCACATTTTTTTTCAGTGTATTGAAATGTCTTCTAATAGTTGTCTTTCTCATTTAGATTCCAGTATAACTTATGAAATAGTTCTATTTTCTAAAGCTTTTTAATTTCTTACACGATTTTATTGCAGGAATCTTAGGAGTTATTTCAAGTACTTGTTATTTGTTTCTGAAGATTAATTGAGTCTTCTTGATTAGCCTGATATATTCTGTGAACCACTTTGGCTCTTTACGTGGGTTGCAACGTTATGAGGTCGAGATCTGGGCTCTGTTCCACATCTCCTTTTGTCTAGTGTATTGCCTTAGTCAGATCATCTCATTTCTTCTAATTAAAGTATTTCCTCTCTAGATAATTATGTTTCATTGTAAAGGGTTTCAAATTTTTTCAATATATGAAACTTTTGAAGTATTAGGAGTGTGACCTGCAGGTCGAGGGAGGTTCTCCTTCCCCTCTACTCTGCCCTGGTGAGGCCTCATCTGGAGTACCGTGTCCAATTCTGCGCTCCCCAGTTCAAGAGAGACAGGGAGCTACTTCAGAGAGTCCAGCCGAAGGCAACAGGGGTGATTAAGTGACTGGAACATGTCCCCCACTAGGAGAGGCTGAACCACCTGTGTCTATTTAGCCTAGAGAAGGCTGAGAGGGGATCTTATCAGTGCTTATAAGTATCTGAAGGGTAGGGGTCAAGAGGATGCGGCCAGTCTCTTTTCAGTGGTGCCCAGCTATAAGATGAGGGGTAACAGGCACAAACTGGAGCACAGGAAGTTCCACCTCAACATCAGGAAAAACTGTACTGTGGTGGAGACAGAGCATTGGAACAGGCTGCCCAGAGAGGCTGTAGAGTCTCCTTCTCTGAAGACTTTCAAACCCTTCCTGTCATCTGTTCCTGTGCAACCTGCTCTAGTTGAGTCTGCTTTGGCAGCGTGATTGGACTAGAGGATCCCCAGAGGTCCCTTCAAACTCCAACCTTTCTGTGATTCTATGGCTATTTTTACCATTTACACTTTCTGCCCTCTTTCCTTTATCTGTCTCTATTTTTTGAAGAGAGAAGATTTATCTATCCTTTTTCTTATCACTACCAGGTTTTCAACAAGATAAAACAATTCAGTTTTGCAGCTATCTTGTTTTCATTCTTCAAATGTTTTTATTTTTGAATCTGGAACTAAATGGAATGTCATTATTTGTTTATTCTGAAAGGCAATCTGTAGGTTATCTTGTATCTCTTAAAATCTTATATTTATATCTCTTAAAAGCATATTAACCCACATAAAATTTAGAGGAAAACTGTCTGTGGCTTAGTTTGGCATCTGGAGACTATCATAAAAATTATTAAAAAAACACTTCAGATTTTTACATCTTGTTTAAGACTGCATTAGCACACAGAAGTCACACCTGAGACTTTATGGCAGCTATAGACAAAATTACTGTAACATTTTCCTGATAAAAAGAATATGCAAGCAGCAGAGTTAAATGTGTTGACTGGAGAAGAAGAATGTTCCATTTGTCTGACTTGGATTGAATGTTGCAACTAACTGCAGAACTTAATATTTTTATTTTGAGGCTTTTCCAATCTAACTTCAGCTTTTCTAAATATATGTACTTTCTTTCATCCTTTTTCTGTTGTTGGGTTTTTCTTTCCACGTTAAGAAAAAAAATTCCAAAGTTGTAAGTAATGTCCCTGAAAGACTGAAAAAAGTACTAGTTGTTAACTGAATGTCAGACCCAGGAAGCACAAAAGAAGTGGAAATCACAAAGCTCAACACTGCTGACAAACATCGAAGTGAAGATTCTGAAGATTCAGTGGTCTGTGTCCTTGAGGCCCTGATAAGGAAACGTGGAATGCAGTGAAGGCTGCTTACCCCATCTAGCTCACGCCGGTCTACTCCCTGCAGATGCAGACAGGGAGGTTTTGTGCTAACTGCAATGAATAATCGTCTGCCTACAGCCCCAGCCCCACACTTTAAACAGCAGTAACAAAAAAGGCTATTGATGCATCTGGGGTCGGACCTGCAGTCAAGGCTGTAACTGGTACCTACTAAGAGATAAATTCAGCTGCCCCTAGCCCGTCTGATATCTGAGGATGGGCTAGAAAGAAAAGGGATTTGTCTCTTACCAGTTTTATTTCTCCCTTACCCACATTTACCTTTTCCCTTCATGCAACACTGAATTGGAATAATATTTTTGTATTTGCTTTGTAATTTGTTTTTCCAGGTGTAGTGGTTGAAGAATTTCAGAAGCATCATTTTTTATTACTTTTCAGTGGAATTACTGATTAGAAAGAGTGCTGTTGCCAGTGTTATTGCTTCATTTATGGCAAGATGGAACTATCACATATTAAGCATCTATTACTCTTCACTTTACCTGTTGTTTTATTACAATATTCAAATATCCTAGATCGAAAAGTGATTTTACATAAGAGTGAATATTCAAAAGTCTTGTAGAAAAATCCAAAATGACACATGTAGTATGTATTGTGAACTTTATCTCCTCGGGGCATTCTGCTTGATTTTTAAATTTTGATTTAATTTTTATGATATTTGATAAATTGAATTCCCTTTGCATCTCAAGACAGTATTTTTGTTCTAAAACATATAGGGCTTGTAAGTGTAGCTTTGCAGGAAGTGCATATTTTTGGTTCACAGTTCCTGGAATATGTGTAGTGTTACCAATATGAAAATATTGGAAGCTGAAACTGAATATGCTACAGGAAATATTTAGTATTACGTACTTAACCAAATTATGTTGTACTGGCAGAAAATAACAGTTGGGGTAAATGAGACTTTTTGTGTGGTTGAGTGATAAGCTTTGAACAAGAATATGGCTGTGCAGCTGAAGTCTTTGCTATCAGAGCTATGAAACCAGACCCAATGTAGTTGTCAGCAGTCAATATTAAATGGAAGTGTTCACTATACTATATGCTGAAAAACTGAATGTGAACTTAATTATTTGGGACAATTCTCTATCAATCAGCCATCTGTTTCTAATCCTAACACTAATGCTAATGCTAACACTAATACTGATACTAATCAATAATCAGTTTCTAATACTGAACCTTGTTCTGTGCAGCCTTAAAAAAAAACAGAAGCGACGAACCAAAAACTAGTTTGTACCTGATCTATGAAAACAATTACAAAATTCTTAAGTCCGTTATGTAATAAAGGTTACCTCCACAAATATTATAGAAGGTGCATTTTCCTAGATCTATTTCACTCTTATTTGCCAATGAACAGTACCTTGCATAGATTTGCCAGCAATTTGCATTTCATAACCTCTCATTGCACGGATTTATTTGTTAATGGTTAGCTATAAAACTATTTCTCCTTCATATTAATGTTTCAAAATTACATATATTTCATTATTTAGAATTAGTTTGGAGAAATTAACTCCTTTCCAGGAAATGAAAAGTTTTCTAACAGCTGGATGACAGTAAATGCTATTAAAAAATTGACTTGTTTTGTGTCTTTATTCATCTAAGGCATAAAATGTAATGGTAGCTAGTGCTACCACTGTTATATTAATGTTCTCTTTAGGGATGTAATGTTTAGTGTATAGGCTATTGGTTAACTATGACAGACTGCACAGACATTTAGGGTTTCTGATATTCCTCATTTCCATTCAGGTGGTATAAATGAGCCCATATGCACAGAATCAATTTAAGTACAGATTTCCTGAGGCAGATCCAAAACCCAATAAAATGCATAAAATACATTGACCTCCTTTCAGTCAGATCTAGATTAAATTATCAACATTACAAGAAACAGAAAATGCTTTGACTATACTTTTTTTTTTATGTCAACTGTTAGTTTGTCTGATATGCTTAATAAAAAGTAAAAAGCAATTTATAAAGCACTCAAATCTCTGCTATTGCTTGGCTCTTGTCTTTTGAAGAATTATAAGTGCAGGTACATGAACTTGATTCAAGGCAACTGAAGGAGACTGTCAGCTGTTGGTTCATACTTTGAAAAAGTTCTGAAACTTCAGTGTAAATAGACTTAAGAAAAAAACAAGGAAAAGTGATTTGTTTGCTTTTGAAATAATTGCAATTTATTTTTTTTTCAACTTAATAACTATCCAAATAAGAAAATATTTCCCCATTCTCTCTCCTGTGAGTGAGACAGTTCATTTTTGTTACAGGCAATTCTCCTCCAGTTTCTGCTATCACTTCGGCTGGTTTTAGCATGTGATGAAACCTGAAACTTTTTCTTCATGTCATTATGCAAAATTAATTTAAAATTTGTATTAAGATTCCTGTGACTGTCTTTTAAATGTAAGCCACCACTTAGGTCAAACAATTATTTAAATTGTGATTACAAGCTGGTGACCCAATTTACTGTGACACTAAGGAAACCTTGTTGAATAGCAAGTCAGTGGCCCGGAGAAGCTTTAATGTTAGCTGCGTAATGTGTCTCCACAGGAAAAGTCCTCAGCAGACAGGTGTTCTTTCTGTCTTTATTAGAATGAAATTATTAACTCAAAAATAGATGCTGGGTTTTGTGGAGGTAAAACAAGTTTAACTTTTTTAATAGTTCTATTTAAAAGGCTAGATAAAAAAAATATTAAATGTACATGTCCTCTCTATTAGTACTGCTGTAGTGTTAACAAGAAATTAACTCTGACTTTGAAAAATCTAACTTCATGTCATGGATGTCAATATAAAGGAAGTTTCTCTATATGAAGCTCTCTAATTATTGTCTTACTATCCATTAAAAAAACAGAATATATATAAAAATTTTGACCATATCTCTTATAACACAAAGCTCTTACTCAATGATACTTGCAGATTAACTTTGTTTTCCCTTGTGGTAGCTTAGTCCTTCATGTTAACTGTGTGGAAGGTACTGTAAAGTAAGCATTTACATGTTCATTTTCTCAAAGTGCATGAATTTTATAGATCAGAGCTGGAACTCTGGATGCTGTTTGGATAGAAAGAGAAAGGGACAACTGCTAGCTACTAACTGAAGAGGGAGTGTAACCTCAGGCTTCAAGAGCCACTATAAGAGACTGATGGGCTCCAAATACTGTGTCAGGAAATGTATACCAGAAGTTCTTAAAGATGTTATAGTTTATTTACTTGCCTGGAATATTACTTTCCCCTGAAAACTGTAGTTGGCCTCCTGAGCTCTTGTTCTGCACATCAGTACATGCCAGCTTGCAGACTCTTCACACTGATGGAGTTGCACAAGCTACGTAGTTATGTTTATTGAATTGTATTATACTTCTCAAATGCTTCTGGTTTTTTTATGGGGGTGGGAGTTGTTGAGTTTGGATTTGTTTTTTTTTAGTGTGAATGGAATTTCAGAACATTATCTCTGAAATAGTTTCTTTAATGAAGTTCCATTAGGAGTTGGACTGCACATTTTGCATTTGAATTGTGCTCAAACTCTATTCTGCAGAGTATTGAGCATGAGATTAAACAGTTCCTATGCATAATACTCTTCTTTGATGATTTAGCCAGTTTAATTTGGAAACAAAGATATGGCTCCTAATTGACAGCATTTTTAAAAACTTTAGAGCTTATGGAAGATAGTGTATCTGCTAATGAAATCTTAGAAAAGCGGTGCAGTAAGAAACGAACATAATCAAAATCAGATGATGACTAGGCTAGTACTACAGTAGGTACATAGACATCTATTGTGTATTAACCCAACCTGAATCTCACTAGCTATTCATACTCTTACCTGCTTCTAGTTCTGGAAAAATATATTATCTCACTGAAAAAGTAAGCTCTAGTTGTTTTTGAATTGAGCCACACCAATAGCAGTATTTTCTCTTGAACTTTCCATGGCCACACCAATGGCAATATTTTCTACTGAGCTTTCTATAAATAAAAAGCTAAAAAGGAAACTCTGAACAATTCATTTAAATTTACTTCTTATATTTTAGTTTTTTTCCTTTAGAAGATCTAGCTGATGTGTATTTAGTAATCCCTCAGGCCAACAGTTAATAAGTGTTAATAATTCTAAAAAGTGTTAATAATTCTTTATCATTCTAACTTGGATTTGACAGAGTTCCAGATAAATGCACATCAACAGTTTCACTTTTAACAGAAAAAAAACGAAGCTTCTCTTCTTTGAATCATACTTCTGAAACTAACCAGATTTTCTTAGCTCTCTCTGGCCTTGTTCAAAATCTTGTGCAAAAGCTGGACTTCACCCTACTTATCAAACATGCCTGTGGAAGAATGGTGAGTTAGGTAATGCTGATTATATCAAGCTGTCTTTGGGAAAAGAATATGGATATATATTATCTGTGTATACAGCAAGTTTACAGGGCTGTCCTGGGGAGAGGGGAGACCTGTTGGGAGGGGAGGTAAATTCAATATCTGAAGGTATGTTTGCCATCTCTTGCCCTGACAAGTGATGTACACCACCTTTTTTTTCTTCCTTTTTTTAAAAAAATTTTTTTTTTCTTATTTCTTGTGATTTCATGTAATTTCTGACTGCTGAGACTTTAAGTAACACATTATCTCTGAAAGTGTTTAAAAACTTGCTGTACACATCACTCCTTCTTTCTGTGGCAATGGCAAGCTCCAGCACACTGAAGGGAATGGGTGAATCAGGGGTTGTCCTGACTGTGCTAGGCCTTGGTTTCCTCCCTGGTCTGCCTTGCAGAAGGGTGTGCTATACCAGCAGTCCACCACTCTTCTGGTAGATGCTCTTGAAATCTTAAGGAAATTTAACTCAGTTTTGAGAAAGAAAAAACCTAAATAATTAATGTTAACACTCATTCCCCAGCAAAAAATTGGTTCTTGCTGTAAGATAATGGAAAGAAATGGGTGAGCCAGAAAATACTATATAATAAAATCATTTATTATGTGAAAAATAATAAACACACACACATATATATAAAAATATATAATATAATA
>NW_008585128.1:0-22538 GCF_000691845.1 Merops nubicus
TATATATATATGGGGGGGTATATATGCACTTATATAAATACACTGTATTGCTTCATAATTACATTATTTACATGTTATATATATATTATATGTCTGTAGTATATGCATTCTGTATCTAAAGCTCTCTTTATACGCATATGGGTATCTGTCTGTGTATATAAGCACACATAGTCACAGCGTTATTTTAAATTCCAGTGGTTCTGGCATTTCCAGGGACTCATGAAGAGGACACAGGAATGCAGCCAGACTCTGTATGTTCTGTGCAGAGCCACTCACCATCTTCTTGAGAAGTGTGTGTTTATAGTCTACCAAGTTGTTACATACAAGGCTGCAAGTACCAACAGATACTCCCAGTGATTTGGCAACCCAAGGTTGATGCAGGTGACAAAGCTTTGCATTAAAACCACTCCTAACTCATGATAAGCTTTGAAGATCAGAGCTTCCCATGCTCTTAATGCAATCAGGTGGGAGACTGATACAACCCACACTGACAAGGGATGAAGTAAGTGTGTGGGCATTTATTGGCTCCTGGCAATGGGGACTGCGCTGATAGCCAGTGCGATGCACTGGAGCAACCAGCTCCGCACACTACCTAGGTCTGTGAGCTGGCCTTAGGCATTGCCACTGGCTGCTAGATCTGCACTCCTGTCTAGTTCTCCATCAGAGAACTGCAGCTGGCAGTTACCCACAGGTGAGTGGAGATGCCCCTCATGGGATCTTAAACTGCTGGAGGAGGAGCATGAGGACTGCATCTTCCAGACATCTCTTGCTCACAGCTTCACAGTACAGCGAGATGGGTATTCACACAGGTGGCTTCATGCAAGCTTAGCAGTCATGATTAACTCTGCAATTCCACTATGTAGGCTTGGAGGTTAGAATAGTGCTCACAAAGGCAAATAAGGTACAGGATTCTATAGTTTACTTCTGATATGTCTTAAATATGCCATAAAAGTCTGTTCTACTGTTCAGGTACATCCTGAGAGCCACAGAGCCAACAGCTGGGAAACAGCAGATACACTGGATGTCCCCAGAGGATATCAGCTGCCCTGCAGCCACTAGCACAAACATTGTTCTTCCCTGGCGTTTGCCAAGATGTTGAACATTGTGCAGCACAACAAGAAAAGATACTTTGATTTTCCAATTTACATAGGGCTGAGCTGTGTGATTAACTACTATGCCAGGAAGAACAACTGAGATAATTTGCGCAGCTCCTTACCTGATTTCCACAAATTAGTCCTTGATTCAGCTCCGGTAACTACAACTGAATTTGTAAATACACTTCAGAAAAACATTGACTGAAATCTTCTCCAGGGATGGCAAATCTATGACAATCATAATCCTCATGAGTGAAAATAATTATATTTTATTTCTTTCTTAAACTTATCTATCAACTCTAAATGCAGAAGGCTATTGTATCTTCACCTGTAATGTCAAAAACTTTTGGCAGGTTCTTACAGACCATTTAGAGGTTAGTAGACTTTGTGTCTCCTGTAAGAGGTTCTTCAGGCCTTAAGACAATATTGGTCTGTACTGAACTTTCTTAGATTTTTTTCATATCCCTCTTGCAGTGTGAAGTCCAGGACTGGGCACCATATTCCAGCTGCCTCCATGCCAAATGCAGAGGCAACAAACCTTATTGAGATCCTGCTCAGCAACAAGCTGAGGACTACATTCAAGAACATCATTGACTCTGAAGGTCCCAACATCATATTGCAATTTCATTACAACTGATTATCTATCAGTGAGCCCTGACCTTTTCCAGAATTACTGCTCTGCAAGACAGAACACCTTATTAGGCAAACATGAGGTGCATTTTTTTGTTCTTAGATATATTATATTGCATTTTAATAAACAGAAATATGCATTATTTACTTGTGCCAGTATTTTTACCAATTCCCCAAAGTTGTAAATAATGATTGTTTTCTTTGGATGTCTCCTGAAAAAGACAAAGATCCAGTGACAATTTTGTTTTATTTCAGTCAGAATACAAGTTAAGATTAAGCAAGCTTCCTTACACAAATCTAAACATATTGCTATAATTATAGCATGTTTATCAACAAAACTTCTCAAAACAATTTAACAGTACTTTTAAAATGAGAATGTAATAACCTTCATAAATCTAAGTTACACAACACTAATCCTATTACCTTCCTTTAATTATTTATTAGTGGATGGCTGTACCAGTTCTTCAAATATTATTGGAGACTGACAGGTTGGTAATTAAGGCGACCTGAAGCATCAAGCATCTGATGAACGAGCTCATATCCAAAGCTCAGACAAGGCACTGCTGAGTGAGATTTAAGGAGCAGCACAACTCAGACCGTATGTGGCAAGCCTAAAGTAATCAGATAAAGAAAAAAAGTGAATTTTTTAATATCTAACAGACCTTGTCTGATGCAGGAGGGTAGAACCATGAATGCCTCCTAGATGGCAGACAGCAGGAAGGCACCATGAGATCATCCTTTTCCATCTGCCTTACTGATGGCCCAGGACCCCATTCCAGCCCCTGTCACCATGAAGTGCAGCTCAGCCCTGTCCTGCAGACCCCCATACCAAGGACCCCATGGCCTGAGTCTGCCAGAATCCCTGGTTACATCCAGCAATCCTAAGGCTTTCTCACTGGAAGCTGTTCTGGCCAGACAGCTGGTCAGCCTGGTGATGCGGCCGATCATGGCCGCTACTGCCATTTCCTGTTTCCTCTGCCTGTTTCCTCTGCCCACCACGGCCACTACAGCCATCTCCTGTTTCCTCCAGCATCCCTCCTCACAGCAGCCTTCACTAAGGCTGCAGGCACAAGACAGGCACCTAGACTCCCAGGTACCCCAGCAAACAGGCACCCATTCTGCAGCCACATCCTGCTGGCCTCTCCAGCTTGTAAGCACCCTACTTCCACAGCGGAGTCTGGACAGGATTGCAGAAGGGTGCCCAGCAGGACAGGGTCCCTGGTGGTATCCAACAAAAAACTCTCACTCAGGATGGATGTGATGAAGTATTTGAAGCCAGAGGAACTGGCAACTCCCCGTCATTGTGGGGAACCACTCATGATCCCCATATTCCCACCCCAGCCTGATGGACCTTGTGGGGAAGAGGAATGGTGTGGGCCAGATGCCCAGCCATTGTGGCTGTGACCTGTAGGGATCTTTCTTCCTGTCCCCCAGACAGGAGCTGCCCCCTTCCTGTCCCACCCCTCCAGGAGAAAGCCCAGCAGGGTATCAAAGGCTGGGACTGGACACCCTGTCGGTGCACTGGTGTCTTCCAGATCATGTCAGCATGGCAGCACAGGGCACAGAAGCAGCTGTAAGGAAAGCAAGGACTCAGCTCACTGCATGGCTGATGGAAGTCACTCTCCATGCATTTTCCTGTCTTTCTCTCTCTGTAGACATAAAAACATAAAAGAGAATAAGCAAAACACATATATTCATATATATAAATAATTACACCCACACACTTCACCCACACTCTTTTATATATCCTTTCTAAGAACTGTCTGGAAATTCTGTTTGCAGTTTTCTGTAGCTTCCGCAATCAAATCACTCAGGAAGGGAGTGGTGTAAGGCTGTAATCAGAAACCAATTTACCTTTTCTACTACTCTATGATAAATTGAGTGGTGTTCACGTAAGTGTAAGGTAAAACCTATTTGCCAAAGAACCAGTTGCAGAAGTGTTGTGAGAAGGTGGAGTCAGAGGGGAAAGTAATGGGAGATGCCCCTCTTCATATTGCTGTGATGCCAAAGGGAACGTTTTCGATCCCACTGCCTTTACTGTTAAGAAGCTGCTGATGCTCACATAATACTTTTGTTATCTGCACTAGTGTGTGAAGGCACCTTGAGTTTCTCTTTAGAGGGTTCATGCATTTAACTGGAGAGGTGGACAGGGCAGCTTCCAGGTAGAGGGGGTGGCTGCTGTATGCAGACATCCCTTAGGACAGAGTGTTCCAGGGATTGCCCTGACTCTGCAGATCCTCCAGAATTAGAACAGTCACAGTCCTGAGCAAAAGCAATCAAATTCTATATAAACTGCCAGAAAAAAACATCAGTCTGGGTGGTTCCAGAGAGCAGGCTGGTGTGGGAGCCCATCCAGGCAACACTGCTGCGAGAACCTTTGGAAAAATCACTCCTGGAAATAAAACACCCACTTGTGATTTTCCTGAAAGGGGACGTCTCTGCAATAGCACTCATATCCCAAAGAAACAGCCTTCCTTGGGGCCTGGTAAGGAGAGCTAGGTGACCAGCTAAGCCTCTGGTCCGTGCAGGGCTGTGCAGGGGCTCACTGAGTCCACACAGCGCAGAGCGGCGTGGGAGAGCTGGGGCTGGGCACTGTGGTTTTTGCTTAACAGCCTGATCAGGGTGCCAGCAATGCCAGACCACAGCCCCAGCAAGCTCACAGCAGACGTCAAGGTAAGGGATGTCGTGTAGAACCCAGCTCCTGTCCATGGTGCCCAGCCACACTCTAGGTGTGGGTGTTCCTGGAGCAGGGAAACCCTCGTGGAGCAGCCACAGGCACTGCTGTTGAGCCCAGACCTGGGTCTGTGATTTCAGAGGTGAGCTGAAGGGTTGTCCTCAGTGAAGGCCTATGGTGGCCTATGGTGAATCCCCGGTTTTGTTTGAATAATGTAGGTTGCACATGCATTGGGAAATGGCTTTGTGTTCGCTTTATGCAGTGAAATGTCATGATCTTTTTGATTTCCAGTTTCTAATTACCTGCCTTGCCCACATCTTTCTCTAGTACTGTAGACACTTCCCTCCAGCTAAGCTCTGGTGTTGCCTGGACATTTGATAAGGTTGTGCAACCCCCAGGAAAGCCCATTCCGGCCTGTTTTTTGACCCAGCTGCAGGGGACAGGACATGGCTGCTGGCTCACCAGGGAACCTGCTACTACTGCACTGCTCAGAGCTGTGCAGACCAAGCCGAGCTCTCCCGCATCATAGCAAAACTAGCAAAGCTTCTCCTTTCCCCCGCTGCCACAGGAAGAATGTGGCAGAGGGACCTTGTCACCCCAGTAAGCCTCCTGTTATTTTGTCTGTATTAACAGGCGGCTTTGCTAGAGGTAGTGCTCAGGGTAAAAACAAATTTCACAGACCCCAACACATGTGGGAGCAAGCCAGGCTGCAAGCAGAAGCAGGTGCCCATGTCCTCCCCTGTTCCCAGCAGGCAAGCTCAGCTGCCTCCACCCCACCCTACCTCCCTTGCTGCAACCCAGAGACAACGGCTCAGGAGCAACTTCAGTCCAACTCCTGCATCCAGCATTTGTGAAAGAAACTGTCTCCTTTGATCTGCTGATCTTTGATCTTCTAATATAACTAAAGATCCCGAATTAATGCTGTTGTCTGTGGCTCGGCCTCTCTGACAGTAACCCTGACTTCCAGATATTCTTTTGTTTGGTGCACTGCTGAGATGCTCTGATAAGTGGCATTTTTTGGGACTGGTTAAATAGCAACCATGTGCAGAGAGCAGGGTTGATGGGAAGGTGGCAGCAGTCCCTGTTGCAAGGATTTGACTAATTATAGAGTAGCAGCTCCTCTGCTGATGTGAATTGTCACAGCCCTGCTGGAAAGCACAAGCTATAAAAATTCACATCAGCTGAAGACTTTTCACATCAGCCAAGACATTGCTGCAGCTTTGTGTCTCAAATATAAATATTTATGTGGACGGATCTGGCTCTATCTTGTGATTTGATAGTCTGTGAAATACCTACAGCGTCAGACCTCCTCCTCGCCTCTCTGCCTCATTATAGTTCTAACAGAAGGTATTATAAACAACGGAGATGATTTCTGACATTAGGGGTTTTATTTGAGTCTTGATTCCATGACAGTCAGATCATATTACTATTGGCAACAATTAAAGTGCATGTGGATTCTCTTTGTAATCCTTGTGGATATAGGATGCTCAGATTCGCTCTGAAGCACCAAGAGATTCAGAAAAGAACTAAGACAATTATAACTAAACATATAATTTCAAGTCAAAAACTTTCCTATGTCTTTCTTATTGTCTTTAGTGGACCACACAAATGAGCATGGATGTTTTTAGGGCCCTAGGTGCTTAAAGCCTGGAGATCATAGTGGATATTTAAAGAAAGAACAGAAAGAAATGGACCACTGTTTTTTCAGACATTTTCTGAAGGAGTGCATGTAGCGTGGGTGATGTGCTGTGGCACTGGCGAGGGAGCAGAGGAGTGGTATCACAGACCAAGTCAGCTGGAGGAGGTACAAGCTGAAACTTAACCTCTGTTCACAGTCTGGAAACCTCTGCTCAGTGCCATGCAGATGCAGACAAATACTGGGGTTTAAATTTCTTGGAGCCTTCAGCTACACCCGCAGGCAAGGCTGGACCTGCCCCAGGATGTCAGGAGGAGCCACTCTGTTCCCATGTCCCAGCCAAGGTGCAAATATGGCTCCAGCCTGGGCAGCCTGGGGACAACCCCATCCAGTACCTTCGTAACACAGCTAGCACCCACCAACAGCATCAAGCATCCGATTAAATGCAGAAATGCTGAATATCATTCTTTGCCTCCACCCTGCTTGAGGAAGGGCAAGTGAGTGAGCAGCTATGTGGGTGCTTGGCTGCTGGCCAGCATCAACCCAGCTTATTGCTTTAAGAACCTGGCTGCTAAGTGACCTCCAAGTAACTTCATGGAGATTGGTGAAGATCCACGAGTCCTGCTTGATTCTGTGAAAGAAAAGTCCTTGTGCATCCACCCTTACAAGTCCTCTCTGGAGGTGCCTGCCCACAGCCCTGGCCAAGCTACCTGAGCAGTGGTGTTTAGGTCTTGCCTTGCTCTCAGCATAGCAGCTCTCTAAGGCTTGCCTAGACTGCTGACCATTTTGGGTCCCACCCTGAGACCATGGGCTCTCCTGTGCACTGGAGACAGACCCAAGGGCACCCAGCAGGGTGCAGGGTTCTGCATTTCACCCTCAAAGGGTGAACACCTGACCTGTAGGCACTCAAATTCTTAGTAAGAGTTAGTCCTAAGGACAATGCATTTTACCTGTCACATTTCATGCATACACTTGCATACAGGCTCACATTGCAATGAGAATTCATGAAGCCAGCTGGTGTTGGGAAGAAATATAAGTTTAAGCTGGAATCCATGGAGTAATGAGAATTATTCTCAAGTGCAGAAGGGGACACCTCCAAAGAACAGAGGACTTAAAAGAAAGCAAACCAAGGTCTGTAGAAATCTGCTGTGTTACATTCAAAGGACAAAGGATGTGCATCTAAATTCCCTGAAAAATGAAAGCTTTGGAAATGACAATGGCGTGCATTAAATATAAGTCAACACAAAGTACTGAGAGAAAAATAGTGTACAATAGTTCAATTTACTGAAAAAAAAGCATGAAGGTTCAATTTTGAGTCTCTATTTCAATGTAATTTTAGAGAGAATTTATTTTCCCATGAGAAAAAAAAGAAAAAGTTAATGATTCCTTTTCAAAAGGAGCCAGGAGAATGTGATGTGACAGGTATAAACCTGTGTAATGTCTAAGAATTCCAACTTAAAAGATTTCAAAGCAGTGACAACTCAAAACTCACAGTAGTAGAAAAATCACATTCCTAAGATCCTGAGAAATAATTGGATTCATATTTAGATTTGAATTAAACTATGAAACCAGAGAAACTACAGAATCAAGAATATCAGTGCTTGTCAAAGGCAGCAACTTGTTTATGTGAACATTATAATTCTACCTCCTTGGGAGGTGGGTAGGATGGTGTGGTGCACATAAGGTGCTAGTTTGAAATCTAGGTTCAATTCTTTGTAACTGTCCCCTGTGCCCCCAGACAAGTCATTACATTGCACAGCCCAAAAAATCATTATCTTACCTAACTCTCATCAGACTTCTACCAAGAGAAAGGGAAGAGTCAGATGCTTCTCATCTGGGTATTGAGCTCCTTGTGCCTCAGTTTACTCTTTGTGAACAAGGATAGTAGTGTTTGCCTTTTCAGAAGTGCAATAGCAGGTTCTCACATACAGTGACAACAGGAACCAAATTCCATATATAGATGCTGAACATAATAGACACTCTATATGTGTGTGTATGTATGGCCAGGACATGCAAATGTGGGAGATCCCAAGATAGTGTTGCTTGTAACAGTCAAAAGGCTTTGATAAATCAAATCAAGTCATTTAAGTGCTTTGCCCATCCTCTAAGGAAAATTTGTGTTTTAATAGCTGAGTGACATTAGCATCTTCCAAACTCAGGAAGAGTGTTGTGCCACAGGCAGGGGCCTACCTTTGCTCCATGGTGGTTCCCAGCTTGGCTAAGTTGGTAGAAGCCAGCTGCATGAAAACCAACCGTACTCTGGACAGATGTGATTTAATTTAAGAGGATCTTGCTGCTGACACATGTGCAGCATCTTCAAGAGCTGAACCATCGAGCCATCGGTTAGACAGCAACCCTGGTATATGCATCTCAAGGCACCGGTGGCCTCAGACTGGTTCCAGCAGTGACAGCTCTGTAGGACAAGGACTGGAGCTACCACAACTCTCACAAGATGACTGGTGATAAGCAACTGAGACTCCTCAGAAAATGGGGTGTCAATGTTTCTAGCCATTCAGATAAAATCAGTTAGGACTGGAGAAGATCTCAGGAGGTCAGTTAATCCCATCTCCTGCCCAGCTGCCCTTATAGCACTTCTGAACACAGGTACTGAACATTTTCTTAAATAACTTCCAGGGGTGAAGATGCTTCCGCAAGGTGCTCACTGTGCAGCAGAGTGTTTAAAGTGCTGCAGAGAGCAAGAAATCAGGAGAGTGGCTAACCCATGCCCAGGACCAAGGAGAGATCAATTATTTGAGCCTAATGGTATATCCCTGTTGCTGACCTACAGCTACACGTGACAGTCAGAAGTTCAGCAGTGCGGAGGCAAGGCTGGCTGGAGTTGATCCATGATACAAAGTCTGGGAACATGTCACACAGGGGCACTCCAGAAAAAACCAGGACTGGGTCCTAGTCGCAGTCCTGCCAATTAGTATTTGTAACCTTGAGCAGCTCTTCTCTGCACTTCGGTTTCTGCATCTGCAAACCAGGACAAATAGCCTGTGGCTCCTTCAATAAAGACATTTGCCATCTTACTGCAAAGAGCTAAGTGTCATTTAGCATCATTAGTGCTGCCTAATTCTGCGCTATCTTCAAAAAATATGGATGTGACAAGACGAGCTCACAGCCAAAGATCTTTTTTATATGCTGAACGCCGTGTATAAAGGGAGGGGGTGAAATGGCACTCTTTGCTTAACCCACTGTCGCCCTTCAAAGGGATTAAGCAGAGCTCTCCTTGTGCAGCATGAAATCGTGTTGCAGCATCAACCACCAGTTCCTCTGAGAGCAACCATAGTCCCTGCCTTGTCTTGTTAATAATTGCTAGAACACAGAAACAGCTTCACATGGTTTAGCCTCCTCCTTTTCCTCAGTCACCAGTAAAACTACCTGCCCAATTTTTCTGGTAAAACATTTCCCATTACCTAGGTCACTGGCAGCTACAAAATGCTTTTCTCTCTGAATTAAAATTGCTGTGTAATATGCAAAGCAGTTCAGCAAGGGGGAAAGAGTTAGAAGCCTGCAAGAAATAAAAAACAGAGCCCTACACAGAATACACATGACTCTGCATTTTTTTCTTTAGGATCATAAAAGAACTGGCCTGGCCAGTTGAGTTAGCCAAGATTTAAATCCCTGTGACAATAAATGACACAAGCATGACACAACTGCTTTTGCATAATGACTTTTTACAAATTTGCAAAACATAGACAACTATTCCAAATGTTAGCCCTGACTATTTTTATCTCATGGCTAAACTCTAACTCCATAGGAATGGCATTCCACTGGAGTGTTGGATGCTTTATGGCAAATACACATCTGGGAGGCTGTGGACCGTTTTACATTTACCTGATTTTTCCCCAACAGATATGGGATCCCACGGTGACAATTGAAGCCACCAGACAATAGGCTTCCCATTTGCTGGTTACTTACCTTGTACTTGCAGGATTTCATTTGCTGTAGGTTGAAAACTGTCCATTTAAATATCAATCAACTTAATTCTGTAGAAGAAATTCTTTGCATTTGTCATGTTGCAACATTAACCACCATGATGCTGCAGGGACAGGGAGACTTCAGGATTAACTTGGTTATTGGGAGGCTCCTTTCCAGGGTTTCTTGTTTCAGGGTTCTTTGGGGATACAGGGCTGAGGGATTACAAGATCAGAGAAGTATCCAGGAGGGCCAGCACTGGGCAGCCGCACAACCGCTTTGTATTAAGTCTTCCTCCTTCCTGGGATTGCACTTGAGCTCTGTGGCCAGAGGTACAATTCCCAGGTCCTCTTTAGACCATCATTCTAGACATGACTGGTCACCTCTACACCTCTCTTGTGATGTTGCCTCCTCAGCTGCCCTCTTTTCCTGCCCTTTGTCCTGGGCACTTTTCCTCCAGCCCAGTGCAAGAGGACTCAGTCCCAATCTGCATCGAGTCCCAGCTTAATTCTAGGTCCACAAACAAGCCTGCAATTAGACTGTCACCTGGGACAGTGTACTGTGCACCATCCCTCCACCCCCACCCCACAGCTTTTACACACTCTTGGTCTGTGCTGTAACTTTGAGGCAAGTATCAGCTTAGACGCTTGGCCAGGGACATAGTCTGTACCTGGGGATGCTTTCCAAAAAGGAGTTAAATCAAATGGCGTTCTTGTCCCCAAAACTGTGATCATTGTCCTGCTCTTCAGCTGGATTTATGCTGAGTCTGCCAAGCGGAAGGTGCAACATGAACACCCAGTGAGAGCTGGACTTGGGCACAAGGGTGTGGCATGGGAGCAATTTCAGGAGAGACCTTCCCTGGGCCTCTAGTCAGAGACATTTATTACAGCTAAATAGCTGGAGGGAAGGCTGTATGCTTTTGCCTTCTCTTCTGTCTGTCTCTCATCTTCCTTTGTTCCTGCAATTTTTTTTGCATGGCATATTTCCTAAAGTCCTAAATTGTACAACACAATAATTTTGGACTGCACAAAGTGATCAGTCTGCAGGTGGGAGCTGTGTCTTGAAAAAATTTGCCCATGGACCCACGTCCTACAGACTATAAGGCATCTTAGGAAGAACCAGGCTCCAATTTTTGGTTGTTGCACAAATTCCAGGAAAATGCTCCATGAACTGGATGCCTTTGGGATTAGCCTGGTGCTCTCATTGCCTACTATGAGTCCTTTCACTGAAGCATGAGACATAAAGCCTGATATTAGGGTCAGAAGCTTTCAGTCTGAGCTGTACGTGCAGCACTGCACAAGAGGACATACAAAGGAAAGAAGCAAACTGCACTGTCAGACACTGATGCATCTTTTGCTGGCCCTTTTGTTTGGAAAGTTTTACCTCTGATTTTGAAGTTTCTGCTAATGATCATCTCACAGACTTTATCGATTTTCTGTGATCTTTGGTTCTGTAAATATTAACTGCTGTCAATTTGTTTGATATGCCTGTTGCTGCCCAAAGGTCCAAATACTCTGAACCTTAACCTAAAAAATGTAGTGTGACTTTTGTTCAGTGGGAGCCAGTGAGCATGTTTCAGCTTCTGTGTGATATGAATCACAAGTGAAAGCAGAAAATGTGTGGCTGGAGTTAGTTGTATAACAGCAGGGTTGCATTACACAAGTACAAAAACCTCTGCTCAAGTCAAATGGGAGACTTGTAAAATCAGGGGACACCACTAGCAACAGCAGGACGTTCACCAGATTATTGTCGGGCTTTGCTTACTCATTGACTAATCAAAAAGAGCTGCCAAACTGGAGCTTTCCCCTTCCTCTTACCACAGGCTGTGTTTGCATCATGTTAGAAAAACAAGGAGAGGTTTTCAGGGTCTCATTTTGCTGGGCTGTTGTTTTGCTGGGCATTGTGTTTGCTGAGGGCAGCTGTGGGAAGGGGCAGCCGCCGGCTGCAGCTCCTCAGAGAGCACCACTCCATGCCTTTGAATCACACCCAGCCTGACCCTTCCCCACTGCCACACGCTCCCTGGAGGCACTGTCAGCCCAGGTTTGTCTAGGCCCTGCGCGGGGCTGCTTCTCCTGGTGCACCCCAGGGCAGCCCTCCTTGATATCAGTAATGTTGGGGTCTGGGAGCCCATTTGGGAGACAGCCTGGGCACCGCTGCAGCCCTCACCACCCCATTGCACACTAGGGCCAGGGCCATGGCACCGAGCCCTGCTGCAGGGCATGGGGACAGATGAAGCCGTGCCAGGGGAGCACTGGGCGCCCGTGGGGCTGGAGGCAGAAATGATGGGCGTAGCAGTGGGAGCACAGGAGAAGCCCCCTGCTCACAAACCACTGCCCTGCTCGGGCTGCAAGCACCGCAGCCCAGGGATGTGTCTGACAGCTGCAAGGGAAAGCCCTTTTTGCAGGAGGGGTTCAAAATACTACTTGCTTTCCTGTCACATCGGCTTGGGTTCCCACAATGCGGGAGCGCTTCCTTCCATGGGCAGGAGCCCACCCAGCTGCACCTCCAGACATGGGGACACAGCTTCTTGCTGCTGGGCTGGCACACTCTGTGCTGGGCTTCCATGTGATGAA
Organism: Merops nubicus; assembly: GCF_000691845.1. NCBI lineage: Eukaryota > Metazoa > Chordata > Aves > Coraciiformes > Meropidae > Merops > Merops nubicus. The sequence goes on from NW_008585128.1 coordinate 12,529, forward strand.
GAGCCTAGTGCTTTCATCTATCCCTTGCCACCTCCTGCTGCTCTTTGATGCTCAGAGCTTCTTTTTTAAGCAGAAACAGTCCAAATGAGCATGTCACAGTTAAGGTGACTCATGACTCAAGAACACATTCCTCTAGGTTTTAAAAGGAAACTATAATCTGATTTTTGAAGCCTGAGCAGCCACACTGTACACTCTAGATGTGCCTGAGTAACTTGTAACAACCCTCTGTGGAGGTCAAGGCAACTTCAGTTAAAGGTACATCTTTCAGGGTGAGAAAAATCACAGAATCCCAGAATGTTAGGGATTGGAAGGGACCTCTGGAGATCATCTAGTCCAACCCCTCTGCCAAAGCAGGTTCACCTAAGGCAGGTCACACAGGAACATGTACAGGTGGCTTTTTGAAAGTCTCCAGAGAAGGAGACTCCAAAGCCTCTTTTGGAAGCCTGTTCCAGTGCTCTGTCACCTTCACAGTAAAGAAGTTTTTCCTGATATATGAAAATAAAATTATCCTGTCCCAACAGAAGTGAAAGCATTGAGCAAGGAAGGCCAACACTGTTTTCCCTGCAGTAGAGCATTGCACAGTGCTGTGAGCTAAGGGACTGGTGCTTTGCGAGCACCAACCTATCAAACACAGTGACCCAGGAATGGTCCTTGCAGCCCCCAGTGCCCACCAGCCATTGTGCACCCTACAGCACTGTGGGTCAGCATCCCAATGCACCTCTGTACTCCTCCTTACACATGCCCATTTTCTCCCTGATATGTGCTGAAGAGAGCAAGAAAAACACTCTAACAGCCATCAGTTGTTTGGACATGTCACTGCCTTCGCCCCACAATGCCTCCACCATGAGTCTGTTGTCATTGCTTAACTATCTGTCATTGGCAGGAGGGCTCAGCCTCTGCACACCCTGTGCCCACGTGCACTGGTGCATTCTGAGTGCTGAGGAGCAGGAGGGCTGCTTTTCTGGTTTGGTAGCATTTTCTACTTCCTTGGCAGAGGAGTAAGCAATGACAGTGGTGGGTTGGGGTGGCAGGGGACCAGAACTCTAATTTTCCACAGTAGCCACAGAACCAAAAAAATGCTGGTGTGAATCAGCTGGTGCACAAACACACCCATGTTCACTTACCTCAATTAAGCTTAAATCTACATTGCTTTAAGAACATTTGTTTAGTGACGTGCAGGAGTTTGACAACACTGAAATGAGGTGCAGTTTTCTTTTGCTCAGGGGCTTTTACAGGTGTCTTAAAACACATTCTCCCATATCCCTGAGCCATAGCTACCACTGGTGGCAGCCTGGTGTATGAATGCAGGATAACTGACTCATGACAGCACGGCACGGAGTGGGTCTGCAGCACCATGGTGCTGTCGTAGGTCCCCTTGGGAGCCCCCATCGTTCAGCTTCTGCATGAGCTGGTGCGGGGAAGCCTCAGTGCAGTGACCCTGCCTGAAGGAGCACCGTGTGTGGGGAGCTAGTGGCCCATGAAGCAGTGAGCCTGTGTGTGCTCTGTGTCCTGGTGCTGGGGCACCCTGCAAACACGGACAAATTTCACCATCGTGTTTCAAGGCAGCAGCCTGCGGGCAGCTCCCACTTGGTACCAGCAATTACACTGCCAGTGTGGCCTTGCCTGTGTCCAAAAGTGCACCAGGAATGTGATGCAAACATCCTTTCTGTTTCTCAGTATAAATGATGAGCTGAGTTATCTTGTAACAAAATCCTGTAACAGGTCAAATTGCCAAATTGGGGTAACCCTCTCTGTGGAGGGGTCTGCATGGTATGCTGAATGGGGGTGCACAACTTGGGGTTCCTGACATATAAAGGATTGTAAGATTATATATACTGTTTTATCTGTATAATATCGCTAATAAGCAGCATTTGAAATTATATTTTACAGAGGCACTCAGACTTTCTTATGGGGACTGCCATGGACCAGCACCTTGTGGTGCAGCACATTAGGCTCTGGGTGTTAGGCTGGTCCCACAAACAGGGCATCCTGGAGTTACAAGAGAGCAGACAGGCTTTTCCATGGAAGTTTAACCCAGGATCAGTCCTAGAAAGGTCACTTTTCCAAGCTGGAATAGCACTTTTGGTAATAACAGTAGTGTATGGCACATGCTTGCCCATGATCTAATGCAGAAATGGGCAATGAATATTTTTTTTTAATTTTCATAATGGATTAATATTCCAGTTTATAAAAAATAAAAGATATCATGAGGAACAATCAGTAAAGAAATCACAGCATTTGGCAATCCACCTCTTCCATAAAGCTTGTAGTGTCCGTGTTCCCTGGACCTGAATACTGGTCAGGTTTATTTTTGGATCAGTCTATGCAGTGTTAAATCATTTCCCACGCAGAGGTGTTTTATTACTGCACCCCACTGCCTGAATCATATAAAGGGCAAAACTCAAGAATATGATAAAGCTGATAAATAATAGATGGGATCTTTAGCTGTCACTGCTGATTGCTCTCCGGAAGCCAGGAAAGCACTCACCAGTTTTTCCTGGTCAAGATCAGAACAGCATCTGTAACAACTACACTCTATGGCTGCCTTCATTACTATCTACTTCAAATTGTAAAATGCAAGAAATAATATAAATAAAATAAAATAAAATATACCATGAGATTTTTTTTTTTTTTTCAGCAGATCTCATCATTGTTCTGAGATGGTACAGATGCATTCAAAAAGGTATTTCTGTTCTGTGGCTTAAGGAAGTTTGTTCCTGACACTCTAATTAGGATATATTACTTGTCATGCCATTCATGCTTCTAACAGGTTGTTGCCACATCACCACAAGAGTAACGTAAGGTCCCCTAGAAGAATAACAATTCCAAGTGGAAAAATGTTCTGTCTTCTGTCTCTTCTTGCATGTGCAGTTACAGAATTACTCAGAAGAGTCTTTCCTTCCTTCACGGTGTGTATTGTTGCAGTTACCAGGACATAGAGACTTCTCCTTCTTTACTGTGCCTCAGCATAGCCAGTCAGTCTGTCAGCTTTCCTGGTATCTGTCCAGCTCTTCCATCTCATGATAAAAGGAACTAAAAATACAGGGCAGTGCAAGCACCACACATTGGCAGAGGAACACAAGGACAAGCAGAGGAACTATTTTGACTTCCCTCCTTTTCCTCTTACTGCTTCACTTCCCGGCACATTGCAATTTGAATGTCCTAAATTTTCCAGTAAAACATTGCATCATATGCACTTATAGATTGTAAGGGAACTGAGGAAGGGCAAAACATCTTAAGGCTTTCCAATCTTCATGCCATAGGAGTTGATTTTTACCCCACAGTTATTTTATGACTGAGTTCAGGAGAAGACACTCATATAGTGAAGCAAAACTGTCCCAAGCTTCTGGGCCATTAGGCTGCTGCTGCTGGTCTCATAGGTTCTTCTGCAGGCTCTCATGGTAACACACCCAGCATGTCAGATGCTTACCCCCCCAGCTCCTCAGCTGCTCAAGAGAGGCAGCAAGCATCACCTCAGGTGGCAGCTCAACTTCAGAGATGTTAATTCATTAAAGCAAATTTTTAAAAATTAAGATAAAAAGTGCAATGGATAGAGTTTTATACAGCAGACATTTATACTTTTTGATAGAATTACAGTAAAGTAGGTCATAGATGAAAGAGAAGAGAGAATTTATTGTAATGATAACACTCTTTCGGAATATAACACATTGCAGGTGAAATGTTTCTAACTAGACTTCAAACATACATGCACTGGTGCAGCTTTTATGAAAATGCTGTTGTTGAAGGGATTTCTTAGAGCAAAATTGTACAGCAGGTAGAAGGACTGATTCTATATTAACCAACAACAGCCAGACCTGGAAAGAGCTGAAGATTTTCTAACAGAAAATGATGTGCATGCGAAAACACTGTTGTGTTGAAACCCAGAATCCCCAGGAAACAGGATGATTTCAGTAACATTTCATAGGGAAAAAAAAAAATGTAAACATCCATTTAGGTAAGGCTGGAAGTTCTATTTTGGCACCAGCAAACCAGAACATTTTTTTATCATAGTCTAATAAAAATATTTCAGCATTTGAAGCATGCACATTCAAAACATTTCAGCATTGAACATGTAAAAATGGAATGTCTCCAAAGCTTTTTTAATTGTGATCTCATTCTGATACTTTAAATTATGGACCTTGCTGTAAAGAAGACCTGCAGATTCTTGCTCCATGTTCTGCAAGTGAGCTGCCATTGGTTTGTACCACACAGCTGAACACAGTGCCTGGAAAACCAAAGCTGACCCTTTAGCTAGGAACATGCACTAAAAGCCTCCAGTTGAAAAGGAAACACACATGCTCATGAGCTTCTTTGCTGAAATACCACCCAAACCTAGCATTGCCTGAGGAACCTTATTCTTTTCCCACAGTCTTTAGAAACATTTCTACTGCAATATCAAAATATAAACCCTGGATCAACCTCTACTTTGCAAAGTTTTGCCAGATTAGCTGTTTTGGCTAGGAGTGTAGGGCAAGACATTCTCTCAACACTGTTGACAACTTTTAGGAAAAAAAATATTGTTGTAGTTGTAGGAAAAAACCATGCCTGCTGACAGAGTGCTGCAGGCATGTCCTCATTCCTGGCATGGCCTGAGGCCAAAGACTAGGGCCCCTCCCTATCTGTGCATTACATCACTGGGGTTGGATCAGGCCACCAGCTTCTGGTGAACAAGTAAGCCCTTTAAGTGGGGCCTAAACGATCTTTTTTCAAGGAGCTGGGTGGAACAGCGGTGAGCTCAGCTAAAATTCTTGGCAGAACTGGTATTGCAATAGCAGCATAAAACCCCTCTACTCATACCTGATAGGCTTTTGGAAGCTCAGGTCCTGTAGACAAGACTGTACGTCGTATCACACGTCAGATGTGATATGGCCATAGGCCAGACCTGGGGTCTGGGTCACTCCTTTGTACTGTCCTTCTTTATGAACAGCATTGGGACCCACCTTTCATCTTCTCTGTGTTTTTTCAACTTCAGATACCAGCACCCAGCCAGTAGCCTGTTTTGCTGTCCAAAGCCAGCTGAAGGTAACACTACTGGGAACTGACTAAACTCATCATTACAGGACAAATATCAAATGCCAGTCCCGGTGACCAACCTAAAGCCACAGCACTACAAAAATGTGGGCACACAATCTCTGCTTCAAGGAAGAGAGACCATCCCAGTTCTGGGAGACAGCCTGCAGGGAGGAGAGCAGACTGGCTGTAAGAAAGCAAGGGTTTAGCTTTCTGCAGATAAATAACCACAACAAGGTGGAACCACTCTCTGCAAGGAAGGGGAGCTCCCTTGGTATGCCTTATCCCATCCTTTGGGGTGTGGTTGACAGGGTGCAGAGCTCCAGCCTGAAACCAGACATGAGCAGGGACTGACTCTTGATCTGTCACTGCACAGTAAATGCCTTTCTGGTGACCTCTAGGCTATTTTGGAGATGAGAAATATCCCTGTGAGCTTCCTGTTAAACATCAAATGCCCTAGGAGTTTGGGTTCATCCTAAAGTGGATGGTGGACATTTCTGATTTCTCAGACATGTGTAAGGGCAAAGCTATCTCCATATGGATGTTGCTCATGGGAGTTTCTGTTCCAAGTTCTGTGTGGCTATAGTATGCAGCATCAGCATGTCAAAAGTAAATGCATTTAAGAGTAAATGCTCTTCTACTTTAGGCAATACAGTTTACCTACACCTTGCTGCATGTTCCAGGACACCAGCTGGTGAGTTAATTTTCCTTTAGTTTACATGAACTTAAATGCCAAGGTCATGCTCATTATCTGACAGGATTGGAGCAGTAGCTGGCTTCTCAGCTAGGGAAGCTCTTGCTGGCAGGGCTGGAAATAAACTGAAGCAACATGCCAAAGGGAAGGAGAGGGCAACGTGTCAGAAGTACGTAGAGTGCAGGAGACAATGATTATTGGAGACAGGCAGTTTGGGCTCCTTTAGCACCTTCTTTCTTCACTGTAAATCCAATGCTACCTCAATGCATGCTTTCTTATTGGTAATCTAAATAGCACAGTATAGTTCTATCACTGCTCCGACACAACAGAGCTATTTACTTTGAACTAGCAAAAACATATAGAGCCCCCGTGCCCTATTGCTACAGCCTGAATCCGTAGAAAAAAGGAGAAATTCAGCCAGAAAACACTAAATGGCTTGTTTGATTGGGGTTTGGTTTTGTTTTTAATATTGGCTGAATTCCTTTCATCTTTTTGCTCAGTTCTACAGATTATTCTGAACTGCAGAGCCAAATGCCAGCCACGCAGGCTCACATGCCACAGGAACAAGAGAGCCACCAAGAGGAATGTTTTGACAGCTAATGATGAAATTACAACAGCAACCACTTTGATTGCCTTTGAAATCTCCTAACTGGTGTTTATGCTGAAAAAGCATGTGTAGTCGAACCAGCAAGTCTTTCCTAAAGATTTCTAAGTCTTTAGAAATTTCTAAGATTTCTGAAGTCTTTCCTAAAAATTTCTAAATTTTTTCATCATTTATAAGTCCACTCGAGACTTCAAGTAGCAGAAAGCTTATATGCCTTGATGGCCTTTTGATAGCTGTGTAGGACTCAGAGACCATCCAGCTACCCACATAATGGCTGGGGCAGCAAGCCATGTCCAAGGCTAATGATGGCACCCTGTGATTCATAATTGAATTAAGGGCTGGGTTCTCATTGCAAGCAACAGGGTGGGAACATGTCCCAGCCTACAGCTTTCATGGGTGGTTGGTGACAGTTGTACAAAGGATGCCCAGTGCAGAAGTAAGGTGCCTAATCCCTGTCTTTGCCTTTCAAAACATTTCTCTGCCTCTCTCTTCCTAGAGACCAGGACTTCCAGTAGGTGGAACTTGTATCCTTCCATGTATAGCCAGGGCTATTTATGCTCACACATTTTTGTGGAGGTACCCTTTATTTTTCATATATTTCAACACGTTGTTCCATCAGTTGATTAACTAAGTTTTCTCTTGCAAATGACAATATTCCTGCAAGCTGAATAGCTGGGAGAAAAGCATCATTCTGACCAAGTGATACAGAAGGACAGAATTCAGAGGATTGTTTCTGAGCTGGTGTATGCCAATGCTGCACTGGGGGAATGTAAAAGACTTCTGTGGCACTACTTGCAAATACAACTGGAGGAATGAATCAAAAGCACATTGTAGAAGATGCTTTTAGCTACTAAAATGAAGATGTGTTTGTGACCCGTCGTTAGAAGTAAGTAGCCTTGATTAGACATCTGGCTCTGCATGGGATCTTTGGTGGAGTTTGCTCAACTTGAGTACTAAAAAAATCCAAGCAAACAAGTAACAAAAAAAACCGACAAGAAAATGTTCAAATGGTTCATTTGATCACATGACCAAAGATACAGGTGATAGAGCTGGACAACTGCTTCAACACTGTCTCCTGCAAGAGTAGGTAGAGACTAATGGTGGCTGTTCGGTGACCTCTATGTATTATATTTGGCCAGGGGTAAATTCCTAGCTGGTCAATGTTCATATAAAATAGCACTCTTTTTAAATTCCAAGTGAAAACATGGCAGGAGGCAACAGGCAACTGCTACAAGTCTCAAATATGGTCTGCCATGGTGGTGAGTGGCTACACACCCTGGCTTGCACCCCAAAGGGGACAAAGGCATCCTGGGAGGTCCCTGTGGAGAACTGTGGGCTGCTTTCTGCCTGTTAACATACCATCTCCCACAAAAAAAAAAAACACTAACTTTTAATTAATTTTTTTTTAAAAGTAAAAACAACAACAACAAAAAAAATTAAAAAAAAAAAAAAACCAACAAAACAAAACAAACAAAAAAACCAAACAACAACAAAACACGGGAAAACCACAACACCCACACATTTGTGACTTGTTAGGATTTGGAATTATTGCAATGAGCTGGCTCTTTGTGCTGTGATGGCTGGGCCGGGTGATGGCCTCTCACGCCATGCCTGACTGCTAAGGAGCTCCTTCTGCCTCCACCTACTGCGCTTCCTTTCTCCTACACCTCATATGCCACCTAGTGGCTTCTGAAGTGGGAAACTCCTTATGAAACGTGACTTTGGGAGGCACTGCTTCTGCGCGTTGTTGCCCAGGTCTCAGCCGCGCTACTGAAGGAGTCAGCCAAGGTGCAGTGCAGTGCAGCGCTCCCCCGGCACTGCTGCAGACCTGCTCCATGGCAGCCCACCCCCAGAGCTGTCTCTCGTCCGCCCCAGCAAGTTCTCGCTCCTCACTGCACCCTCAGAGACCCCCACAAGAAACTTCCACCACCTTGGGCTTTGCTTACGGCTCTCTCCTCTTTGCCTGTCGCATTCAAAGCCGTCCCAAAGCCTGACCCCCTCTGACTGCCCACCTTATCCCTCTGGCCCCCCATCTTAACCAGGTGTCTGGTTAGAAGGCTGCACGTTTTACTTTCAATCATGCAGTGATGGCAGACACTTGCCACAAAATATACAGGTTAGTCAAAATAAAATTTTTCCAAGAAAAAAAGTAAACAAGAAAGGCTTAAAGTGATCCCCTTTCTGTCTTCTTAGCTTCTTACAAGGGTCAGGGAGGATTTTACTGTTCAGCTCACCATTTAATTTTTGAGTGCCCTTCAGCCATTTTCTTTCAGACAAAAGGTGTAACACTGTAAACTTTCAGTTAGGCCATTTTCCCAAGAAACTGGGAGTTTCAATTAAGAACTATATTATGTCTCAGAAAGAGTTAATTTGATTGACTTGTGTGCCTAAGTGCTGCTGGAAAAGGAAAAGGGTGTCTGCAGAGGAAGTCAATGGAAACCCCTTGAGGACTGCTGGCACCACCGGCACTCAGGATGAACCCAGCTCCAGCCAGGATACCTTGGCACAGGACACAGATCATGTATTTGCAGTTACGAAAGTAAAGACTTTGCTATCTCCAGCACTTGCGTTAGGCAGAGGCAGCAGTAAAAAAGAAGCCACTTTCCCCAAACATTAATTTCTTTTCTTTCATTTCAAATGCTTGAAAGCAGAATAGTCCATATTGAAACTGCCAGATGTTTCCTTCTTCTGCAACAAATTCTTTTCACTTTTTTTTTGAAGAAAAACAAAACAAAACAAAAAAAACTGAAAAGCAACTCTTTCAATATTCCTGAAATGGTTTATCATTTTTATTTTCAGACCATTTGAAGAATGAACTCTGTATTTGTGAATAGCCACTGCAGACTTCACCACAGACAACAAAGAACGAACCACTCCGACATCCCTGAAATGAGTTCTCCCCTAACCAATGTAGCCACGCAGAATGCACACAACAACTGACCAGTATGAGAGGGGGAAATTGCATCTTTTTCTCCTCCATTCATGTTTTCTCCTCCTTTTTTTCCTACATTGTGATATGCTAAGAGCCTGATCTTATATTCTTGGCCTTTTAGATGAACTCCAAAACAACAGACAGAAAGTGAAGAAACACTGTGGAAAGATCCTTATGGTGCAACCTTCCCTCTTTACCTTGCCTTTTCTAAACTATTTCTCATTTAGCCACACTTTATGTTACTGTCTCCTTGCAGTCGATTTAATTACTCAATTATTTTTTTTTTTAAATTTTTTAAATTAAGTTACTTAAATTAATTTCAGTCCTGAAAGAGAGAAGGTCTCTGAGGTTGTCCTGGCTCGAGATAGAACAGAACAGATCCTGTTTAGTGATTTTACTTTTCAGCTAAGTCTCTTCTAACTAACTGCACTTCCTGAAGTTAACAGCATGCCTTTGCAGACGGTCTGTCTCTGCTTGCAGAAGTGATAATGCTCAGTGTTTATAGTTACTACCAAGGACTGGTGTGCAGAAAGGCTCTTGGTTACACTTGATCCTATGGAGACCAAGGTCACTACTAAATCTTGCATACTGCATTGGGATGCAGTAACAAAAGGGTGCACCTGTGGGGAGGAGACCCACAGGAGACAGGACAGGTGACCCTAAATTGACCAGCAAGGGTTTCCATCCCATATAAATCATATTCAGTAAAATGCAGGGCAATCACAAGGGTCAAGCTCTCTTCTGTGGCTAGTGTCTGAGGAGGACTCTGT
>NW_008585128.1:22608-23253 GCF_000691845.1 Merops nubicus
GCTGTCTGCATCGGAGTCCAGTCTGGGACTTCCTCAGTGCCTGCTCCACAGCATCAGTGGTGACAGTGACAGAATTGCCATCAGGCGAGTTGGATTCTATACTGGTTTTGCATATATTTGTATATATTTCATTTTATTGATATTATTTTAATTAAAGTAGTTTTAAATTTCTTTTCCAATCCATAAGTCTTTCTCCCTTATTTGCTTTCTCTTCCCCTTCTGGAGAGGGAGAAGGGATAAGAGGGAGTGGCTGTAATTCACCTAGTGGCCAGCCCAGCCCTATCCCTTGACAAAGGTGCACCCTGCTTCTTGAATCAACACGTGTCAAGCTATTAGCTTCTTGATCCGTGGCCCCTGCCTCTGCTTTGTATGGCAATCTGTTTGCACAGTGTCCTGTGCCTTTGTCCAGTATAGATAAGTGTCAGTTTGTCTTATCATTTAAAATGCCAAAATGCTGAACCTTTCTGGAATTTCAGGGGCATTATCCTTTTAAAGTATCAGTCCCTGGGCACGCAGGTGACCTCTTGCTTTGTCCTCCATTTTTCAATATTATTTTATCTAAATAATATCGATATACATATTTGAACTGGCACTAGAACACGTTTTTGCTGTGGTTCTTATCTTACACCTGGTTTAAATTCAGGT
>NW_008585128.1:23286-23646 GCF_000691845.1 Merops nubicus
TCTATGTATCAGCCCTGAGGTCTGCAAGAAGTCGTCCTGCCGTTCCAGAGCTGTTTTCTCACTGGGATGAAGGCAGTGCAGGTGAACCTACGCCACGAAGCGCTGCTCTGCGGCTCGGAGAATCAGCTTTAATGGGCAGAAGTCACGCCGTCAGACTTTATCAGTCAACGGCCATCCAGGTAGTCGTGTCCACGCAGAGGAACCACGCAGCAAACCCTGCTGGAGCCCCTGAGCAGGGCAACAAAGAGCGGACTCCAGGCAGCGTGAGAGGAGGCAGCAAAACTGATTTGAAGCGCTGGCTGCTGCCGGAGAGGCAGGGGCGCGGGGCTGCGTGTGCGCTCGGCAGCAGAGGGCAGCTTC
>NW_008585129.1:0-1252 GCF_000691845.1 Merops nubicus
GGCGGCCCGCGCACCATCCTGCAGAGAGGGCTCGGCCCTGAGCACCGTGGGCACCGCCAGCACCCCAGGGCCCCCCCTGCCCCAGGAAAGCACCAAAGCTCCGTCACTCCTGTCCAAAGCCTTCCGTCTCCTCGATCGCGTAAAGCAGCTTCTCCTTCAGCTGTTCGTAGCTCTTGTAGGGAGGGAGATCCAGGCGGTTAAAGCTGGAGAGACAAAGGAGGCTGTGAGCAGCACCCTGACCCTGATTCTCCCCCCCAGGCCGCTGCAGGAAGACGCATGGCCAGGAACAACAGCTACATCCCATGGGAATGCAGGCAAGGGGATGGAAGGGACAGGGGGGGCCCAGGCCCCATGCAGCCCCTGCTCACAGTTGTCCCCATGTGCTCATAACAGGGTCAAGGAGAAAAGACTTACCATGTATGGCTCCGAGGCAGCCACGTCTCTTTGCCAACTTTATCGATGCAGAATTTCTGGGGCCCGTTGCTGCCTGTGAATTGTGAGCAGAGTAAACCTCGTTACATAACCAGGAGGTGAAAAAGAAACCACTCCGACCCATGGTCAGCCAGCAGGTCACACCAGCACACGCCCTTGTGACCCTAGAGACACGTCGGGGTGTAAATCCGTAGCCACACTCACTGCCTGTTCTGACCCCTCTGCACAGAGGGTGCACACAGAAGGAGAAAGGAGACAGGCAAACTCACAGCACAGGGGTAACTGTGCGACTTCTAAGCAGGGCGCTTAAGTTGCACGTGCTCGATCACATTTATCCGTGGACCCACAGGACTGAGCGGGTCCGTCCAAGGGAGTTTTTGAGGACCTGCCTCAGGAAGTCTGAGTCACTGAGGTCACTACTTAACACATTGTGAATGCTGGAGAGGTTCCAGGGGCCCTGAAACAAGCTGAGATGCCAGTGAGAATAAACCACTCATTTATTAACGGGCTACACTAGCTGGTTAGCTTGACACGGATTCCAGGAAAGTAAGGGAAAGGCTGGTAAAGGCTCCAAAAAGCAGCAAATTAAAGGACAAGAGCAGAATAACGCCATGCTGTGGTTTTCTGGAAAAGGGGTTTTGTCGCACAAAAAATCTAAATTAAATCAAAACCCAAATCTAATTCAAAAGGAGGTCACAAGCTGACTGCGGTGGCACAGTCCACAGCTAAGGAATTTGGGTACGGCACGCCGCAGGACTCATGGGCCGTGCTGGGGCGTGGAGCTGCTGCACTGCCCTGCGACGGACACGTAGACAAGCAG
>NW_008585129.1:1316-3114 GCF_000691845.1 Merops nubicus
GATGAGCTCCGCGAAGCCCCCAACGGGCAGGCGGCAGGTCCCCGTCACAAACTGCAGCAGCCGGATCCTCTTCTCGTTGTCCATCTCTTTAACCACCTACGATGGAACATGGCAGAGAGTGGGATCCCTGTCACCCCCAGGGTCACGGCCCGGCTGGGCCTGGGGCACCATCCTGCAGCACAGCTCCTGCCTCTAGCACACCCCACCCTCCGGGCAGCTGGGCTTGGACACAGCCTGGAGCACTGCAGCATGCCGGGCACGTGGTCATGGAATCATCAAATGGTTTGGCTGGGAAGGGACCTTAAAGGTCCTTGCACTGAGCAGGGACATCTGCAACTACAGCACGTTGCTCAGAGCCTCAGCCAACCTATCTTTGAGTGCTTCAGGGATGGGGCATCCACAGCTTCTCAAGGCAACTTGTTGCAGTGTCTCACCACCCCCACTGTGAAACATTTCTTCCGAATCTCCAATCCAAATCTCCCTTCTTTCCGTGTAAAGCCCTATTATGACATGCCCTTGTAAAAAGTCCCTCTCCAGCTTTCCTGTAGGTCCTGTTTAAGTACTGGAAGGCTGCTCTAAGGTCTCCCCAGTCTCAAAGAGAAGGCTCCAGCCCTTGCCTGCAGTCCCACATCCTCGGGGATGAGCGCATCCCGAGGGGCCTTCAGGGAGCAGCTCTGCCCGTCCTTGCCCTCCTTCAGATCCATGTTTCACCCCCTGGCCAGCACAGAGCAGCGCCATGAGCACTACAGCACTACATGTTAATGGTTGGCTTTGGTGATCTTAAAGGTCTCTTCCAACCAAATCGATTCTGTGATTCTATGTCATCCCCTCCTGTCACCCTGCCCAAGAGCAGCAGCTATTGCTAGAGGCACACTGTACTCGGTGGCAGTGTCGGGGCCTCTGCCACCCATAGCCCAAGGCCACGTGTATTTTGGTCTTCCTGACAGCCTGGGAGGCTGCCTGCCCCGGGCCCCGGGCTGGGGATGGTCCCAGGGCTGCAGAGTGGTCGGAGGTGCCGCTGGCACTGGGACTGACCTGCCAGAACCACTGGATCTGTTTGCTGTTCTTGGTGTAGTGCCGGTAGATGGTATTCTTCTGCCAGTCGTTCATGTCGATCTCCTGCATGCCGCACAGCATCAGCTGGGGACAGGGGACAGTCAGCAGGAGGACAGGAACAGGGCCCTGCACCTGTGCTTCGGGGCACCGACTGCTCCAGCGCCAGGCTTCTCAAGGGGCAGACTCCAGCACTGGGCAATGGAGCTGCTAGGAGGGATTCCTCCCCTCTAACGAGAAGTTCTCTTGCTAAGGGACCCAGCAAGCCACCCCGCAGACCCGACCACCTGGGGTGGGGGTACCCCATCAGCAGAGCCAAAGGGCAGAGCGGGGCCTGTGCTCTGCCATCACCAGGTGCCACTCCCGGGGTGGGACACACCGGTGCCTCCGCTGCCCCGCGCCAGCAAAGGTGCCGGCTCACCTCCAGCTCCTTCTCGTCAAAGTACCGCAGCCACTCCAGCGGCACCACCTCGTTGAAGCCATCCAGGAAAGCCTTGGTCTGCTCCTCCACGCCCCGCGTGAACCTCCAGTCCGTCAGCAGCCTGGGGAGGCAGACGGCGGTCAGAGGGACAGCCAGCGCTGCTGGCCCGGCATGGGGAACCCCCACCACCCATCCGCCAGCGAGGAGGGCCCCCGGCGCTGCAGGGGTGCATGGGGAGCGGGAGTGGGGCTTCTGCAAATCGCCAGGGCTCCCTCCAGTTCCCATTGGTGGGTTTCTCTCTCCCTGTATCTGAACCTGAGGGCA
>NW_008585129.1:3204-5876 GCF_000691845.1 Merops nubicus
CGCGGGGGGCAAGGACGGGTGCCCAGCCACAGGACAGGGAGAGAAGTCTCACCCTCACTCCCCTCTCCTCTTTCCTGAAAGTACTGGCAACTGCCCAGCCAGCAGCCAGCCAGACCGCAGCGGAGCTCGGCCGACAGCGCCAGCCCATACTTGTCACAGGCCACGTAGCCCAGGGAAGCGGCCACGTCCCAAGCTCTGTGCTCCCACCCCAGAACTGCCCTGCAGCCAGCAGGGCCCTCGGGACAGGCACTCACATAATGTACTCCTCCTTGTTCTCCTCCGTCACTCGGATGCTCTCACCACCCTCCTTCAGCTCGTGGGTGGTCACCTTGCCCAGGATCTCCATGTCCTGGATGAAGTACAGCTCCAGGCCGCACTCTTCCAGGCTGTTCTCCCTGTGGGAGGACACCGGGATGTGATTGCTGATGGAGGGGCCGTGGGGGGCAGAGCTGCCTCCCCCGCAGCAGAGCTGCCTCCCCTGCAGCAGGACTGGCCCGGGCCAGGGAGGAGTGTGGGACTCTCACTTGGTCCAGACGATGGAGTTGTAGAACTCGGGGTCGATGGACTCCAGGTCCTTCAGCGTGGGCCGCTTGTTCAGCATCCGCTTGTAGAAGGGCAGCGTGAAGCCAGTATCGATGAACTTCCCGTGGTACAGAGCCTGTGGTGGGGAGGTGACGCCAGGTCAGGGGGCCCCCAGGACAGACCCACAGGGCCAGACAAGGCTCCACCACCGCGGCAGCTGTGGGGCAATGGGGAATCACTGCCCTGGTGCCAGGAGGCTGGAAGGAGCAGGCCCCCAGCAGCACTGCCTGGGGGCAGCTCACTGAGTGCAAGCAGCCCCTCTCCCCTCCCCACCGTGAATTCCACCGCGTCTCCTTCTCCCCTCACAGCTCTATTAAGAGCACTTGTTTAAACAGAGCTGTGCTGCGGCTTCCCTGAATCCCTGGCTTCCAGGAGCCCCGAGGCAAAAGCAGCCAAAAATAATGCAGACGCTTGTCTAGAACAGCCCAGCGGTGAGTAATAGTCTGGGGTTTTATTGGTATCCTGCAACACACAGGGCAGGGCAGGGCAGCAGGGACCCACGCAGCCACCTCCTGCACACGCCTGGCATGGCCACGGGCAGGGACCTCCCCCAGGGACCCTTCCCCAGGCTCAGGGAGCCCCTGGCAGCTCCCTGGCAGCCCAGGGCTGGGCCACCTGCGGCACATTGGCCATGGCAAATGCGAGAAGAGCCGCTATGGGGCTTGGGCAGCTGGAAAATCTCACACTGCTGGGGCTAAAAATAGTCCCCGGAGCTGTAGAGCCGACTGCACCTGGGGCGGCAGCCAAAGACCTGGAACCATCCCCACCACACAGCCCCTGGGAAACCAGGTCCCCCCGGCCCCACAGCCACTCCCTGGATTAAAAACGCATCACCCCACAGCCTTCCCCATGGCCCCCCGCAGCCCGGCTCCCACAGACCCTCACCTGAGTGAGACAGGGCATGAGGGAGGTGAGAGCACCCAGCTCCGGCACGTGGAGCTGCCACTCACCCCACCGGGCACCCCAGTCCCCTGCCAGGCCCCCGCCCCACGGGAGGGACACAAACCCAGGGTCCCAACCCCTCTACGCCCTGCTGCAGCTCTTACCATGGCGATGAAGCGGCCAATGAAGCGGAAGTAGGTGAGGTGGTCGGGGTTGATGGAGGAGGCAGGGTTGATCTGCAGGCAGTAGTTGTTCTTGCCAGCATACTCGAAGAGGCAGTACATGGGGTTGAGCACCTCGTGGGACAGGAGGAAGAACCACTCCCTGGGGCGAGAGGAAGGGGTGGCACAGTGATGAGGGGCTCGAGGAGCTGGGGTGCCTGGGGAGGGAGCAGCCGTGTGCGGCCGAGCACACCCTGCACAGAACGGGCGCCCGTCTCCTCACGGTGCCGGTGCCAGCATGGTGCCCTGGTGTGACCTGGCAAGGGTGTCTCTGCCCCAAAGTCACTGCATGTGGCTTGTGAAGGGCCTCTGGAGACACCAGGAAGAAACGCACCAGTGTGCTGGAGGCCCCACTGGGAGCACTGGGGATCCTGGCAGGCGCCACGTGGCTCGGTCCCAGCCAGGCTGCTGCACGTACACACACAGAGTTGTGTGCACACCCCCCAGGCTGTGCACAGCCCCCAGGCCGCCCCAGGAGCTAGAGCAGCATGGGACAGGTACCATCTTGGCTTTGCTCCCCTGGCCACGCAGGGAGACGCGAGTCCTCAGACGCAGAGGCAGCCCCAGCATCCCGTCCGTGGTTCTACCCTGTGGTAGAACAGCATGACGTAACCTACCATAGGGTAAAACCACTGGCAGGACACGGAGAGAGGTGGAGAGCAGGAGCCCCTGCACCAGAGCGGGGGGCAGCGGCACCATGAGGGAGGAGCGGGCAAAAGCATGGCAGCATGACTGGCAGGGTGGCAGCACGCAGGGCAAGCATTAGCCCAGCACCAAGGCAGACACCCCAAGAGAGCTGGCAGGGTTTGGGGGGACATGGGACCCCCTCCACTGAGATACAGCTGCACAGTAACACATCCTGGGGCTGGCAGCAGAGGCTGCAGGCTCAGAGCAACCACATCACACCACGTCTGCCCTGGCACACACCGACTGTCCTGGGCAACAGCAGGGCCTGTCAGCTGCGGGGAGAAGAAGCCGCTCAACCCA
>NW_008585129.1:5897-6134 GCF_000691845.1 Merops nubicus
GCCCCAGCCAGGTCGCCCAGCCCTCTCTGTGCCAGGGGCAGCCTGATGCAATGCTTCCAGAGTGTTCCACCGTTCCCAAAACTCACACCACTTCCCATCCGAACACCCCTGGGCTCCTCTGCCCAAGCAGGCACTGCAGAGGCTGGGGATCCCGAGTGCCGCTGCGGGACCCCAAGTGCTGCTGCAGGACCCCGAGGGCCCACCTGGCATTCCCCGATGGGCAGGGCAGAGCCCCGT
>NW_008585129.1:6370-6598 GCF_000691845.1 Merops nubicus
GGATGCCCGCCTCGCCACCTCCCCGGCCCCACGCCCCGGCACTGCCTCACCTGCTGGAAGGAGTCCTCAAAGAGCGTCTGTCGGGAAACGCTGATCTTCACATGGCTGGGCAACGCGTTTGACTACGAGCGAGGCAGAGGCACAAGGCTTTGTGCAGGCTGGCTCTCCTCGCCTGCGCCTGCCCACGCACCCACCCAGCCCCGCGGCTCAGCACCCCCCAGCCCCGCG
>NW_008585129.1:6765-7099 GCF_000691845.1 Merops nubicus
CAGCCCCATCGCCTGCCAGGTGGGAGGAAGATCTCAGGGCGCAGCTCCCCTCTGTCAGAGCCAAACACGAGGCCCTAGAGCCACTGCTCCATGTCCTTGCCACAGAGCTGACCCCCGTCCCCCCAGCCCGAGTCACGGCCTCGGGA
This sequence comes from Merops nubicus, assembly GCF_000691845.1. Classification (NCBI taxonomy): domain Eukaryota; kingdom Metazoa; phylum Chordata; class Aves; order Coraciiformes; family Meropidae; genus Merops; species Merops nubicus. Next base: position 6,912 of record NW_008585129.1, read on the forward strand.
AGGCAGGAGCTGTGAGCAGGCAGCTCGAGCGCCAGGTCCCCGAGAGCAGCCCGTCTGCAGAGCGCTCACCCGGACTCGAATCCAGGGCGCGGGTCCTTGAAGGTGGTGGTGCGGGTGTTGTGGTCCACGAAGTAGCGCACGCCCTCGTTCGTGTACTTCATCTCCCAGCCCGGCGGCAGCGGCGGGGG
>NW_008585129.1:7140-7515 GCF_000691845.1 Merops nubicus
GCACCTCGGGCCTCTCACCTGGACTGCAGACCTCCGGGCACAACCCTCAACATGCAGCTCCATGCCAGGCAAAAGGAAGGATTCATGATACAGGATTAGCAAGCACCCACTCGCACCCCAGGACAGGAGCCCTGCCTTGGCCACGCTCTCAGCCACAGCCAGGACTGGTCACAGTTACAGCTCCACTCTGTGGGAGATGTGGCCTCCATGGAAACCTGGGCCAGGTCCTCAACCCAGAGCTCTCAAACGCTCTCAAAGCCCTGCAGCAAGGTGACAGGGCAAGAAGCAAGCACCTCTTTCTGCCCAGGCAGTGCTGCAGCCTTCCCCATCACTTCTCCATCTCTGCCCTCAGCTCCTGCAAGCCAGAGAGCTGCC
>NW_008585130.1:0-1646 GCF_000691845.1 Merops nubicus
GAAGTCCTTTAAGATGATGTTTGACCCAAGTGACAAGGCCATCTGCCTCTCAGGGGACAAAGTGACCCAGGAGAGTCCTTCCAGCCTCACGTTTCTGACTTTTTGTTTTCCTCTTACACTTGATCAGGCAATAAGTACCTTCACTTATTATTTGGATGACTTTGTCACTGTTTGCAAAGTAATTCAACTCAGCTCTCTGTTCAACAGCCACAAAAATATTCATGAATCCCGATTGTTTTGTGGATTTCAATGCCATAATCAGTCAAATAAGATGTGTTACACCTTGGTGACTAGGCAGTAAAACACCAGTTCTTTCCTCCATATAAAGTGACAGAGATTTTAATTGCATGCTTGAAGGGTCTGGGGTTGTTTCTGAATAAGTGAATGAATCTATTAGTGCCATTGTCTTTGACTATAAATGCTCTTGCATAATGATGAGGCAAAGCTATTACCTCTGCTTGGATGGAGCACTCCCACTCCTGTGGTGTTCAAATTGTTTTTAGGCAATGGTCAGCACCTCAGTGAAATCGTGAGCTTGAAAACTGAGGTGGAAAGCCAAATGTAAAATACCCCTGACCCTTTCAAAATGGAAATGGTTTTTAGGTTATTAGAGGAAGTGGATCTGCACCTTACCCCCCATTCCCTGCCTGCAGAGAGTGTATCCTGCATGGGTTTAACATAAAACCTTAGTTATTCTGCTGGGTTTGTTATACTAGTGAGATTGGTCCTCTTAAGGGATCAAAGCCAATTTTTTTTCTCCTCAAAGATAAGGAATATATATTTATTTGGCTATATCTAGTATGATATCTTTGCAAAAAGCAATCCCTAATGCCCAAAATACTACTGGAGGAAACCACTGGGGAGAGTTTTGCATCCAAAGTAGCATTGTATGCTTTATTACTGACAAAATATTAGGATGCCTGCAAGCTGCATTGTTCTGACTCTTGCTTTAGCATCCAAAGTGTTTTAAAAGATTCCTCTGCAGGTACAAACCCCTGTGATATGTGGGGATCCTAAGGATTTTTGGCTGTAGGATTTTCTAGGTATGCTGAAGAGCTTTGCCAAAACAGCTGGAATAAACAAGATCTTATCTTTGCTGCTAAAAAAGGTACATTTTTCATCTTACAAATGAACGTTTAAGATGAAGGAATACATATGAATGACCCCAACACAAAAATCCCCCTGAAGGCTGGACTCATTAATAGCAGTGCCTTGACTAATGGCAAGTTTATTTGTGGTAAAACTCAAGTGGTTTAGTGGAATCTGTGCACTGAGTATTTTTAGGCTGGGTAGCTGCATCCTTTTTGTTCAGTCATGACAAGCTCCTGCTGTAGCCACAGTTCACATCAACCACAGAGTGCTGTGGGCACTGTTGTTATTTATATCAGTCCTGTAAACAATCTCTTGCTGGGATAACTGGATCTTCAGTGGGGTTTTTATTGCTCCAAAATAGCATGCTCATAATGTTATGCTTGACTGGAGCAGCTATTTAGCCAGGAGTTAAGTGTCCCAGTAAGAATGAAGGGTCTCCAGCCTGGGGGGAAATTACCCCAAGTCACAGGTTTGCAGAGAGGGCAAGGAAGACATGAGCCAAATTGCTTCAGCAAAGGTCAGTCCCTACCAGCCTGTATCAGGGCTGCATTCCT
>NW_008585130.1:1677-10224 GCF_000691845.1 Merops nubicus
CCAAATATTTGCCCCCTCTTTGTGCCAGACTCCATAAACCACACAAAACATCTCACTATGTTAGCACAAAACTCAGCAAGACTCTCTCAGACCACAGGCAGAGTGGGGACAGATGGTAGAAAGGAGATATTTAAGACATATAATTATTTGCATAGAAAATCCTACAGCTGAGAATAATGGATGGGGGAAGTGTTGAAGGAGAGATTTCCATTTCATAATGTTCTCTCAGGGTCAAAGGGCCAGATAAAAATTTGGAATTAGTCCTGGGTTTCTCCGAGGACTTGCCTGCATATTTAGGAGCCTTAAATACATAGATCTGAAGTTTGGCTCCCATTACTGCAGATTTGTGGGTTTTCTGCTCTCATTTCTTCCTTAATCCATACATATCCTGAGCAATAACAAGCCTGAAGTTCCAGCTTTCATTCCTAGCTGCACACACCCAATAAGACTAAATGACTAAAATACAGCATTATGGCACAAAAACTTCCTTCTCCTTCCTTTTCCTCCTACGTGACACAAGCTGATGATGTCCTCAGAATTTTTATATAGAAGGATATAATCTAGGAAAGAGATCCTGAGCATCACTTCTTTCCTCTGTGACACAAGGAAGTGAGATCTCCATGGCACAAAATTGGTGCAACTGGGCATGGAGTCAGATTCTAAACGTGTGATGATGTCTTAGGGTAACAGGAGAGATTAATCCTTGAAAAAAAAAAACCCCAGCATGATATTTGTCAAGGGTGTCAATAAATTTCCACCTATGTTTCCAAACTTCCTCCTCCCTCCCTTTCCTCCTACATGACACAAGCTGATGTCCTCAGAATTATTATAGAGAAGGTTATGATCTAGGAAAGAGATCCTGAGCATCACTTCTTTCCTCTGTGACACAAGGAAGTGAGATCTCCATGGCACAAAATTGGTGCAACTGGGCATGGAGTCAGATTCTAAACGTGTGATGATGTCTTAGGGTAACAGGAGAGATTAATCCTTGAAAAAAAAAAACCCCAGCATGATATTTGTCAAGGGTGTCAATAAATTTCCACCTATGTTTCCTTCTGTGAGCAGAAAGCAGACAAGAGAAGGAACAAATGATTCCTCCCCTTCGATGCCTCAGACATCACTCTAATGATGGGGAAACAATGGCAACTTCTATAACCATCATGAAACTAAGAAATTACTGTCCTGTTTCTCATGGGATCTAATTTAAAACAGTGTTCTTGGAGAAACTCAGGTCAAGGGTAAAGAAGAAAAAGTTGATGGGGATCTAGTTTGACAGCTGGAGTATCACAGAGCATCCCAGGTTAAACTCTGAAGGGCTTTATGGGAAAGGATTTCTTATGGGGAATGGGCTTGAATCCCAAACAGAGAGTTTTGTCAGAAATATTTTCACCATTTGCTCTCTTCTTGCAGCATTCCTGGGACAGAAGTCTTGCTTTTCCTTAGGGAAAAGTCCAGGGATTTGCACAGGGTCAGTGAGCACTTTCCTTTCACACACTAGGACTAAACTGGGCACCAACATTGGTTGGAAGTACAACACCTAAATATTATTTTTTCCTCCCTAACTCCTCTGAAAAGAACATAACCTTTAGTTTTAGTCAATATTCCTAACTTCAGAGAAGTAAAGAGGTATCCTTGTAGTCTCAATTCCTTCTCATTCATTTGAAACTTTTGCAAAGGTCATGTAAGTGGAGAGGGGTTGGGGGGGGGAGTGTTCTGGCAGACAAATGTCTCTTTTTTAACTCTAAAAGCAGGAATCCACAGCTGAGACTGTTTTGGTGGATTTTGCTAACAGAATGGGGCATTTAACTGCCTTTATAGTCTGGATTTTTGGTCTTTTTTTATTCCTAAAGGTAGCAGACGACTTTAACAATATTAAAGAAAAGAAAACAACCTATAGGGTCTTTGAATTAAATGTTCCTGTTGCTTTAAAAGGTTCAAGACTTTGAAGTAATGAATAGTGAGACCTCCTGTGCTTGAGGGCTTTCCTTTTTGAAGCATTGCTTTTGTTTTACCATCCAAAATGTCCTCTGGGATCCTGGAAAGCCATTTTTACAAAGCGGGCGTCCAAAAAAGTCACCTGTTTATGGCAAAACTCCTCTCCAGAGGAAGGGAACAAGTGAAACTGAAGTAATTCCCCTCAAATCATGATAAAAATAGACACAAATATGATTTAATAGAAGATTAAAGTTGCCAGACTGGAGAGGAGGAGAGCAGGGGGTGAGGAAGAGAATGGGGATGGCTAAAGATGGTTGTTACACATAGCTCAGCTTTTCAACAGCATTAATCTGAAGAGCAAAAAATGTCCTGTGGGGGGAAAAAAAGTCAGGATAGGAGTTTAAGATAATTTGGAAACTGAGAGAGCTTCTTTTGAAACTTTACAGTCTTTGGTGGTTTGGTTTTTTAAGAGAAGCTGTATAAATAAGGTGCCAAACCTCTTATTTTCCATGAATAAAATGTCATAAAAAATAGTTTTGCTTTCCCTAGCGTGGCATATTTGTTTAGAAATACCAGAATTTGCTTAGAAATACAGAATTTTTCATGGGTTCTAATCAAAAAATTCAGGAGCTGGTGTGTGTGCCACTGAATTTTCCCCACACTTTGGCCATATTGTGTTTTCTCTAAACAAACCTGTGCTCAAGGGCTGCCAGAAGCTGGTGGAGCTCAGAGCAATGTGTTTACAGGAAAGCACAATTTTGCTGTCTGGATTCTTGTAATTTAAAAGGAGTAGCAAGAGCTGCTCTGTGTGACCCAATTTTTCTCCTCCTGAAGTGGGACACCAGGAGCTGGTTCTTCTCTGTGAAGCAAATAGCTCAAGGTGGGTCAGGGAAAGATGCTCTCAGCCATCAAGGAAGCCAAACTTCATGTTTGGAAACTTGTTTATTGGGTCTTTCAATTTGGCTGCTGCAGAATGAAACAGATTATCCTCAGATTGGTTGGAAGATAAAGTCTCTTTGGATGTGCAGGTTTGTTAACGTGGTAGGTTTGGGAGTTTCTGAGCTTTTAGACCATGAATGTGAAGTCTAAAAATCTTAACAGCTGTGGAATAATCCACAGATGGGTTAAATAAATTAAAAAAAAAAAAAGATTTCTTTTCCTAAGGATATAATCCACAGCTATTATCTAAAGTTTATCATAAGAAGATGAAAATAAACCCAGTTTGTGTTGTAAGTCCATTGTAATGGCAAAAGTTGTACCTGAAAAGGGACACTCAGCTCTGAATTGAGGGTTCTGTTGAGAGACTTCAACCCAGCAGCTGACCTCATGTGTTCCTGCAGCTGGATTTGAATTCATCCCAGGCAGTGCTGTCGTTTCCACGTGCCAATCACCTTATGAAAAACTAAATTAAAATGTGACTGACTAATAAGGCCTAATTTCATCATCCTTAAGTGCTAGAGATGAATAAGCAGCATAATTAGACCAACGCTGTCGGTGGCCTTCAGAGGAGAATTGTTTTTAAGCAAAGCCAACAAAACCTGAATAAGGAAATAATTGGGTTTAGGGGCTTTGGGAGGGAGCTTTGATAGCAGTTTTTGATGGCATGGCTCGTGTATAAACAGTGAAGTCCCACAAGGGGTCAGGCAGAAGGAGGGCTTGAAAAGAAGGTGCACAGCAGTGTACAGCACCATCCAGCTTCTCTAGAGAAGCTATAGGGGTCTGACCTGACTGCTGACTGCTCTTGAGAAGCACCTGCATCATATATCTAAATTTTACAGTGATTTTCATACACTAACCTTAAAGTGAGAAATATAGAGATCTGTCCAAGAAGCTCTGAGCTCAGGTAGGACACGTTGACCTGATCCTTCAGGAGCAGTGTACAGCACCATCCAGCTTCTCTAGAGAAGATATAGGGGTCTGACCTGACTGCTGACATCACCTCTTGAGAAGCACCTGCATCATAAGTCTAAATTTTACAGTGATTTTCATACATTAACCTTAAAGTGAGAAATGTAGAGATCTGTCCAAGAAGTTCTGAGCTCAGGTAGGACACGTTGACCTGATCCTTCAGGAGGTTTTGCCACCAGCCCAGTGGCAAATCAATAGGAGTGTGGAACAGGTCTTCCCCCCAAAAAAAGTTCTTTGCAAATTGATTTAATTAACAAATGACCTACCATTAAAGCACAACGCTCTTTTCCATCCAGAGACTTTCTCTGACAGGTCTCAAGGTACCAGAAGGTTTTTATCTCCAGATCAATAGCAAAGCTCCCCAACACTTGTACTAGCAGATGATCAAAGCTCTGATAGCACAGCAATCTGTCCCAGCCACCCAGAGCACAATGCAGGCTCCTAATGACACCACTGTTATCTGAGAATTGCAGGATCTGATCAATTGAACGAGACAGTAGTTGCCAATCAATAGTTTTCTATCATTATTGCAACCCCATTCATACTGCTGGAGTAAGAGGTTTGTCAGCATTTTCATTTCATACATTTGGGTTTTTTTTCTGGGTTTTTATCAGCTCAGATGTCTAAGCTGGAACTCAATTTACCAGATGTGTTTGCTCACATCCCAAAGAGCTTTTTGGGTTTTTTTAAAAAATTTAAATTTTTTTTCTGCATATCCAAAAAGAGAAGGAAAATGAGGAATTAATTTAGACAACACTTTTACTAGGAAGGGATGCAAAGGGGATAATGCTGAGAGCCAAAACTGCTGTTGTCATTGCTGGTACCCAGGGCAAAGTGGCCCATATTCCAAAAAAACTGTAACCACCTCAGGTGCTGCTCCATCTACATCTTGTATCCATAGGTGTGCTCACAAACATTATTGGAGTTGAAAACCTTGAATTTTGGCATTTATTTCATGAATAGTCCTGTGCAAGTAGAGCATGACATGGAGGTCTTCTCAGCCAACCTTTTTTTTTCAAAAATAGAAGCCAAAATCAGTGTCCTAAATCTGTAGGCAAGCTTCTTAAATAGAAGACCTGATTTTCTCAGTGCTAAGCCCCAGCTAGTTCCTATTCATTGGATACTCAGCAGTCTTGAAATCAACTGATTTGTGAGCAGAATTACTGATTTAAGAGCTTAACTTCAGGTTTCTCTTTCCAACACCCCAGTTTTTGTTAGGCCCATATCTTTTAATGTGATGTTCCAGTCTGGTTGAGACTTCCCCCCATTTGAACATCTGCAGCTTCACCCTGAGGTTGGCAGCTCTGGGGTTGCTTCTGCCCTTCCTCATGGATGCTGAGCTGAGCCAAGGGGCTCTTGGTTCACCCCCCTGCCCAAAATAGCTCCAGCCTTGCCTCACCTCACCAGAGCAATGGGGAATCCTTTGTATCACCTTCAGGTAGGGGCTGGAGTGAGACTTTGGTGATGACAACAGCTCTGCCAGGACTAGCTCCTCCATTAAATTTAGGGCAAGATGACCATGATAAAGAGGAGGTAAAACACCCTTGTGCCCTGGAGCTACTTTGTGCCTTTGCTTGCAGCTGGCTTGTTAGCTGAGGTCTTTTAAAAGGACTTTTGGGCCAAAATAACCCAAACCTTTCATCTGGGAGAGGAGGAGTGCTTGGGACTCACTGCCTGGCAGAAATTATATGTTCTATCAGAGGAGGAGGCCCAGGAGGGTGATTCTGGGGCCAGCAGGTGCCTGCAGGGTAGGATGGGACCCATAAGTCACCTTCAGTTCCAAAGTGGCTTTCCCTTCTTGGCACACAAACCATCACCTCTGCTTGATGGGAGCTAAAGTTCATGGTCTGCTTGTAAGACCATTGGAAAAAAATGGTTCTTATTACACAGGGTCATATACTTGTCCTTGCCTATTAAAAAAAATAATGGAGGTTTAAGATCAGACTCCCACCTTTGCCTGGAAGAGCAAACCACTGGCCATGTGGAAAGTTCTGTGCCCTGCTTTCATTCATTATTCTGTTGTGTAAATAATTCAGCTTAATATTTTCTCATGATCTCTTGCCTTTGCCCTTTGCTTATCCCCACAGCCATCAATTTAATCACACAGTACTGCTGGAGCTGGGTTGCTGGCTGGAGATCCTTTTTGGGTTCCCAGACAGGAGCATATCTCTTTATAAATTCTTTATCATATTTGTAGAGAAATATACTATCTCATTTGAATGTAATTAACGCCGTCACTACACAATTAGTTTATAGGATTTATTAATGCAACTATTAAAGCCAGCTAACAAGCTCTGGCAATCCCTATGTGGATTTTAAACCACGATACAGACAGGCATAATAATAAAAGGGAAACTTTTTCATATTCTCCTGTGGGTGGAATCTTGGCTCCCTTACATGTTTTACACCATCTTCAAATTAAAATGCCTGCCAGCAGTTCAAACCCTGAGGTCCTCACTCATTGGGGTTTTTTTGGGTGATATTTTCTGTGCTTATGAGGATGGGTGGAATTGGAAACAGTATTTTTGATAGGACTTTCCCTGTGTTTAAACTGGTGTGATACTGGGAATTATCCTGCTCAGAAAGGTGATGGTTTGTGGAGGTGGTTTTGTTGCTTTAGCAGCAGTCCGTATACCTTGAAAGGAAAATTAGGACTGGACTAATTTAATGAGAACAGACTGAGAGCATGGAAATATTTATCATTTCTGTGTTCTGTTTGAAAGGTTTTTTCTTATGCTATGTTTATGTATTCATGGCAGTTTATATATTGGATAGATTTAAAACAAAACCACCCCTCCAACTCACCCACAACCCCTCCCAAAAAAAAAAATACCCTAAAGCCAAAGCTTCTAGTTGCTGCATTTTTTATTTGCAAGGAAATTAGAAAATGCAAACCTTTTTATCTTCAAGATTCCTTCTTGAGGTAAAATAGCAAAGACCAGGTTTTCATTGCAAGGTTATTAGATTGGGCTTTATGTGGATTGAGTTTGTAAGAATTAAAGGAAATCTTAATGGTGCACCTTGCCTTGCCCTTGTGGCTCTCACGGCACAGAAAGACACAATCTTTTCCCCAGAACAAACAATTATGCCCTTAAAGAGAACATAAATGATGAGGAAACCTGATTATTGCCATTAAATCATGGGGTGCACGATGCTTTTGGAAAGAGCAATATCTTGGTGTGTAACTCTGAGCCTTGGTTTGTCTAGAAATTGAAAATAACTTTGTATTAAAAGGTCTAAGTGATGTTTGTATCTTGCTGTGAAGTCTTTAGATGAGGAACAGGGCATGGTGTGAATGCAAAAACAAATATGGTGGATGGGGTTTGCTAACAAACCTGGGGAGAATTGATGGATATATATGATTAGCCACTAGAAAAATATGGTTTTCCTGCTGGCCAAGCAAAGACTGTGCTTTTCACGTGAGCCTGGCCACTCTGAGCCCTCTGTTTCATACAGATGAGGATGCTCTGCTCTTGAACTTGAGTGAGAAGTTGTCCCTGGAGTCTATGGTTTCCTCCAATGACCCAGGTTTTCCCCTGAGAGCAGAGGATATCTGTAGGGCTTGGTGAGTTTATGGAGCTGGGCACCTTCTATGAAGTGAGGAGCTGTGATTTCCCTGATCTAGACACGTGTTTGTTCTCTTTCAAAGCCTGTTCTGCAGGTTTGTCATGTGAGAAGAGCTGCTCCCAGCTGCCCTGGAGGTGCTCTGCCATATGTCATAAAACCAGATTTGTGACTTTATCCAGGTGAAGCATCAAATGGATTTAAATTTTCTATTGAGAGAGGGAAGTTGTTTTCAGGGTCATATTTCCCCTTTTCTCTTCACTGGATTGTTTTTTTCACAAAAAGATATAGGAGAAACTGTTACTGGGGAAATAAGTGCAACCATTGACTAGAAAACCAGAGGATTTATGTTTACATAAATAAACACAGAGGGTAAGTAGGCTATTAGTTAGAAATTTCAGATTTTGAATCAACGTACATTGAAGAGAAGACTGAAGTTATAAGCATTAAAAATAGATCACCATAATTCAAGTTTCATAAGCCCAGGTCATTCTGTGTAGCTTAGAGCTTCAGGTTTGGCTACAGAGGCTGAAATTTTGGCTGTGCTGAAGTTAAAGGCAGCTTGGCCATTACCTTGATGGTGGCCACAACTTCACCCTGAGAGGAGCTGCTGCAAAAACAAGGGATGATTTTCCATGGCAAGTTCAGATTTCCCTCTTGTGAAAATATTCAGTTCAAAGCAGGTTAATAAATGGGAATTTCAGCTGTTTGTACACCTGAAACGTGGTGAGAATGGTTTCCCTGCTCCCTGTCCCAGCTCTATGAGGGGCAGAGAGAAGAATTAAGCAGGAGATGCTTGGAAATGTTTATGTGAAGCAGCAGTCATACAGATGTGAGAAAACATCTGGAATAAACTCATTACCTCAGTCTGATTCTTAACAGATGATACAACTGAAATATTTATTATTATATTGTTATGTTTTTCTAGTTTGTCAAACTCTCAGGTTTGAATCAATAATGATGCTATTAAAAGATGGTTGTATTCTTTCTTTCTTTCTTTCTTTCTTTCTCCTTATACCAAATAATTATATTTTCTCTTTGATGGAGACTTGTATTTTATATCAACCATTACTCCCTGAAAAAAAAAATTTTCCTTGGAAGTGCATTAAGCTTAATTAAATAATAATAATTCTTAATAAT